>NW_027226983.1:0-45807 GCF_037783145.1 Equus przewalskii
AGGTGATTCCGGACTGTCCGCCACATGGTTCTGGCACGTCTGAGAGGTGGTTCCGGCATGCCCTGCAGGTCATCGCAGAGAGTCCTCCAAGTGGTTCTGGCATAACACGCAGGTGATTTTGGCGTGTCTGGCAGGTTGTTCCGTTGTGCTTGGCAGGTGGTTCAGGCTTGGACGTCACGTGGTTCCAGTCTGTCCAGGACGTGTTTCCAGCTTTTCCAGCAGGTGGTTGTGGTACGTCTGAGAGGTGGTTCCGCCATGGCTGGCAGGTGATCCCGGACTGTCCCCCAGGTCGTTCTGGCATAGCCAGCAGTTGATGTTGGCCTGTCCGGCAGGTGGTTCCAGCGAGTGGAACAGGTGGCTCCGGCGTTCTTGGCAGGTGGTTCCGGTCTGTCCGGTAGGTGATTCCGGCGTGTCTGGCACGTGCTTCCGGCACGTCTGAGAGGTGGTTCTGGCATGCGCGGCAGGTGATTCCATATTGTCCGCCAGGTGGTTCTGGCATACCCGGCAGGTGATTTTGGCGTGTCCGGCAGGTGTTTCTGGCGAGTCGAGCAGGTGGCTCCGGCATGCTCGGCAGGTGCTTCCGGCGTCTCCGTCACTTGGTTCTGCTGTGTCTGAAAGCTGGTTCCGGCATGTCCGGCAGATGATTCCGGAGTGTCCGCCAAGTGGTTCTGGCATACCCAGCAGGTGATTTTGACGTGTCAGGGAGGTGGTACCGGTGAGTCGAGCAGGTGGTTCCGGCGTGCTCAGCTGGTGGTTCAGGCGGTTCTGGCAGGTGGTAACCGTGTGTTCGGGGTGCGGTTTCAGCATCTCATGAACACGTTTCTGGCACGTCTGAGATGTGTTTCCAGCCGGCCCGACAGGTGTTTCCGCAGTGTCCGCCAAGTGGTTCTGGCGTAGTCGGCAGGTGATTTTGGCATGACCGGCAGGTGGTTCCAGCAAGCCTGGCAGGTGATTCCAAAGTGTTCACCAACTGGTTGTGGCGTAGCCGGCAGGTGATTTTTGCGTGTCCCGCAGGTGGTTCTGGCGAGTCGAGCAGGTGGTTCCGGCGTGTCCGGCTGGTGCTTCCGGGGTCATTGGCACGGGGTTCTGGCATATCTGAGAGGTGGTTCCGGCATGCCCGACAGGTGATTCCGGAGTGTTCCCCAAGGGGTTCTGGCATAGTCGGCAGGTGATTTTGGCATGTCCGGCAGGTGGTTCAGGCGAGTTGAGCAGGTGGTTCCAACGTGCTTGGCAGGTGCTTCCGGCGTCTCCGGCACGTGTTTCTGGCACATCTGACAGGTGGTTCCGGCATGCCCGAAAGGTGATTCCGGTCTGTCCGGTAGGTGGTTCCAGCCTGCACGGCATGTGGTTCTGGTACGTCTCAGAGGTGGTTGCGCATGCCCAACAGGTGATTCCGGACTGTCCGCCACATGGTTCTGGCACGTCTGAGAGGTGGTTCCGGCATGCCCGGCAGGTCATCCCAGAGAGTCCTCCAAGTGGTTCTGGCATAACACGCAGGTGATTTTGGCGTGTCTGGCAGGTTGTTCCGTTGTGCTTGGCAGGTGGTTCAGGCTTGGCCGGCAGGTGGTTCCAGACTGTCGAGGACGTGTTTCCAGCTTCTCCGGCAGGTGGTTCTGGTACGTCTGAGAGGTGGTTCCGCCATGGCTGGCAGGTGATCCCGGACTGTCCCCCAGGTGGTTCTGGCATAGCCAGCAGTTGATATTGGCCTGTCCGGCAGGTGGTTCCAGGGCGTCGAACAAGTGGCTCCGGCGTGCTCGGCAGGTGGTTCCGGTCTGTCCGGTAGGTGATTCCGGCGTGTCCGGCACGTGGGGCCGGCACGTCTGAGAGGTGGTTCCGGCATGCGCGACAGGTGATTTCGGAGTGTCCGCCAGGTGGTTCTGGCGTACCCGGCAGGTGATTTTGGCGTGTCCGGCAGGTGTTTCTGGCGAGTCGAGCAGGTGGCTCCGGCATGCTCGGCAGGTGCTTCCGGCGTCTCCGGCACGTGGTTCTGGTGTGTCTGAGAGCTGGTTCCGGCATGTCCGGCAGATGATTCCGGAGTGTCCGCCAAGTGGTTCTGGCATACCCGGCTGGTGATTTTGGCGTGTCAGGTAGGTGGTTCCGGCGAGTCGAGCATGTGGCTCCGGCGTGCTCGGCAGGTTGTTCAGACGGGTCTGGCAGGTGTTTTCCGTCTGTTCGGGGTGTGGTTCCAGCATCGCATGAACACGTTTCTGGCACGTCTGAGATGTGGTTCCGGCCGGCCCGACAGGTGTTTCCGCAGTGTCCGCCAAGCGTTTCTGGCGTAGTCGGCAGGTGATTTTGTCATGACCGGCAGGTGGTTCCAGCAAGCCTGGCAGGTGATTCCAAAGTGTTCACCAACTGGTTGTGGCGTAGCCGGCAGGTGATTTTTGCGTGATCGGCAGGTGGTTCTGGCGAGTCGAGCAGGTGGTTCCGGCGTGCTCGGCTGGTGCTTCCGGGGTCATTGGCACGGGGTTCTGGCATGTCTGAGAGGTGGTTCCTGCTTGCCCGGCAAGTGATTCCGGAGTGTTCGCCAAGTGGTTCTGGCATAGTCGGCAGGTGATTTTGGCATGTCCGGCAGGTGGTTCAGGCTAGTTGAGCAGGTGGTTCCAACGTGCTAGGCAGGTGCTTCCGGCGTCTCCGGCACGTGTTTCTGGCACATCTGACTGGTGGTTCCGGCATGCCCGAAAGGTGATTCCGGTCTGTCCGGTAGGTGGTTCCGGCGTGCACGGCACGTGGTTCTGGTACGTCTCAGAGGTGGTTGCGTATGCCGAACAGGTGATCCCGGACTGTCCGCCACGTGCTTCTGGCACGTCTGAGAGGTGGTTCCAACATGCCCGGCAGGTCATTTCGGAGAGTCGTCCACGTGGTTCTGGCGTAGCCTGCAGGTGATTTTGGCTTGTCCGGCAGGTGGTTCCGGCATTGCCGTCACGTGGTTCCAGTCTGTCCAGGACGTGTTTCCAGCTTCCCCGGGAGGTGGTTCTGGTACGTCTGAGAGGTGGTTCCGCCATGGCTGGCAGGTGATCCCGTACTGTCCCCCAGGTGGTTCTGGCATAGCCAGGAGTTGATATTGGCCAGTCCGGCAGGTGGTTCCAGCGAGTCGAACAGGTGGCTCCGGGTTCTTGGCAGGTAGTTCCGGTCTGTCCGGTAGGTGTTTCCGGCGTGTCTGGCACGTGCTTCTGGCACATCTGACAGGTGGTTCCGGCATGCCCAAAAGGTGATTCCGGTCTGTCCGGTAGGTGGTTCCAGCCTGCACGGCATGTGGTTCTGGTACGTCTCAGAGGTGGTTGCGCATGCCCAACAGGTGATTCCGGACTGTCCGCCACATGGTTCTGGCACGTCTGAGAGGTGGTTCCGGCATGCCCTGCAGGTCATCGCAGAGAGTCCTCCAAGTGGTTCTGGCATAACACGCAGGTGATTTTGGCGTGTCTGGCAGGTTGTTCCGTTGTGCTTGGCAGGTGGTTCAGGCTTGGACGTCACGTGGTTCCAGTCTGTCCAGGACGTGTTTCCAGCTTTTCCAGCAGGTGGTTGTGGTACGTCTGAGAGGTGGTTCCGCCATGGCTGGCAGGTGATCCCGGACTGTCCCCCAGGTCGTTCTGGCATAGCCAGCAGTTGATGTTGGCCTGTCCGGCAGGTGGTTCCAGCGAGTGGAACAGGTGGCTCCGGCGTTCTTGGCAGGTGGTTCCGGTCTGTCCGGTAGGTGATTCCGGCGTGTCTGGCACGTGCTTCCGGCACGTCTGAGAGGTGGTTCTGGCATGCGCGGCAGGTGATTCCATATTGTCCGCCAGGTGGTTCTGGCATACCCGGCAGGTGATTTTGGCGTGTCCGGCAGGTGTTTCTGGCGAGTCGAGCAGGTGGCTCCGGCATGCTCGGCAGGTGCTTCCGGCGTCTCCGTCACTTGGTTCTGCTGTGTCTGAAAGCTGGTTCCGGCATGTCCGGCAGATGATTCCGGAGTGTCCGCCAAGTGGTTCTGGCATACCCAGCAGGTGATTTTGACGTGTCAGGGAGGTGGTACCGGTGAGTCGAGCAGGTGGTTCCGGCGTGCTCAGCTGGTGGTTCAGGCGGTTCTGGCAGGTGGTAACCGTGTGTTCGGGGTGCGGTTTCAGCATCTCATGAACACGTTTCTGGCACGTCTGAGATGTGTTTCCAGCCGGCCCGACAGGTGTTTCCGCAGTGTCCGCCAAGTGGTTCTGGCGTAGTCGGCAGGTGATTTTGGCATGACCGGCAGGTGGTTCCAGCAAGCCTGGCAGGTGATTCCAAAGTGTTCACCAACTGGTTGTGGCGTAGCCGGCAGGTGATTTTTGCGTGTCCCGCAGGTGGTTCTGGCGAGTCGAGCAGGTGGTTCCGGCGTGTCCGGCTGGTGCTTCCGGGGTCATTGGCACGGGGTTCTGGCATATCTGAGAGGTGGTTCCGGCATGCCCGACAGGTGATTCCGGAGTGTTCCCCAAGGGGTTCTGGCATAGTCGGCAGGTGATTTTGGCATGTCCGGCAGGTGGTTCAGGCGAGTTGAGCAGGTGGTTCCAACGTGCTTGGCAGGTGCTTCCGGCGTCTCCGGCACGTGTTTCTGGCACATCTGACAGGTGGTTCCGGCATGCCCGAAAGGTGATTCCGGTCTGTCCGGTAGGTGGTTCCAGCCTGCACGGCATGTGGTTCTGGTACGTCTCAGAGGTGGTTGCGCATGCCCAACAGGTGATTCCGGACTGTCCGCCACATGGTTCTGGCACGTCTGAGAGGTGGTTCCGGCATGCCCGGCAGGTCATCCCAGAGAGTCCTCCAAGTGGTTCTGGCATAACACGCAGGTGATTTTGGCGTGTCTGGCAGGTTGTTCCGTTGTGCTTGGCAGGTGGTTCAGGCTTGGCCGGCAGGTGGTTCCAGACTGTCGAGGACGTGTTTCCAGCTTCTCCGGCAGGTGGTTCTGGTACGTCTGAGAGGTGGTTCCGCCATGGCTGGCAGGTGATCCCGGACTGTCCCCCAGGTGGTTCTGGCATAGCCAGCAGTTGATATTGGCCTGTCCGGCAGGTGGTTCCAGGGCGTCGAACAAGTGGCTCCGGCGTGCTCGGCAGGTGGTTCCGGTCTGTCCGGTAGGTGATTCCGGCGTGTCCGGCACGTGCTTCCGGCACGTCTGAGAGGTGGTTCCGGCATGCGCGACAGGTGATTTCGGAGTGTCCGCCAGGTGGTTCTGGCGTACCCGGCAGGTGATTTTGGCGTGTCCGGCAGGTGTTTCTGGCGAGTCGAGCAGGTGGCTCCGGCATGCTCGGCAGGTGCTTCCGGCGTCTCCGGCACGTGGTTCTGGTGTGTCTGAGAGCTGGTTCCGGCATGTCCGGCAGATGATTCCGGAGTGTCTGCCAAGTGGTTCTGGCATACCCAGCTGTTGATTTGGGCATGTCAGGTAGGTGGTTCCGGCGAGTCGAGCAGGTGGCTCCGGCGTGTTCAGCAGGTTGTTCAGACGGGTCTGGCAGGTGTTTTCCGTCTGTTCGGGGTGTGGTTCCAGCATCTCATGCACATGGTTCTGGCACGTCTGAGATGTGGTTCCGGCCGGCCCGACAGGTGTTTCCACAGTGTCCGCCAAGTGGTATTGGCGTAGTTGGCAGGTGATTTTGGCATGACCGGCAGGTGGTTCCAGCAAGCCCGGCAGGTGATTCCGAAGTGTTCCCCAACTGGTTGTGGCATAGCCGGCAGGTGATTTTGGCGTGTCCGGCAGGTGGTTCTGGCGAGTCGAGCAGGTGGTTCCGGCGTGCTCGGCAGGTGCTTCCGGGGTCATTGGCACGTGGTTCTGGCATATCTGAGAGGTGGTTCCGGCATGCCCGGCAGGTGATTCCGGAGTGTTCGCCAAGTGTTTGCGGCGTAGCCGGCAGGTGATTTTGCATGTCCAGCGGTCGTTCCGGCGGGTCGAGCCGGTGGTTCCGGCGTGTCCGGCAGGTGGTTCCGGTCTGTCCGGCAGGTGGTTCTGTGGTGTCCGGCACGAGGTTCAGTCTGAGAGGCTGTGCCGGCATGCCCCTCACGTGATTCCGGCTTGTCCCCGAAGTGGTGCTGGTGTAGCGGGCAGGTGATTTTGGCGTGTCCGGCAGGTGGTTCAGGCGAGTTGAGCAGGTGGTTGCGACGTGCTCGGCAGGTGCTTCCGGCGTCTCCGGCACGTGTTTCTGGCACATCTGACTGGTGGTTCCGGCATGCCCAAAAGTGGATTCCGGTCTGTCCGCTAGGTGGTTCCGGCGTGCACGGCACGTGGTTCTGGTACGTGTCAGAGGTGGTTGCGTATGCCCAACAGGTGATTCCGGACTGTCCGCCACGTGCTTCTGGCACGTCTGAGAGGTGGTTCCAACATGCCCGGCAGGTCATTTCGGAGAGTCGTCCAAGTGGTTCTGGCGTAGCCCGCAGGTGATTTTGGCGTGTCCGGCAGGTGGTTCCGCCGTGCTCGGCAGGTGGTTCAGGCTTGGACGTCACGTGGTTCCAGTCTGTCCAGGACGTGTTTCCAGCTTTTCCGGCAGGTGGTTCTGGTACGTCTGAGAGGTGGTTCCGCCATGGCTGGCAGGTGATCCCGGACTGTCCCCCAGGTGGTTCTGGCATAGCCAGCAGTTGATGTTGGCCTGTCCGGCAGGTGGTTCCAGCGAGTGGAACAGGTGGCTCCGGCGTTCTTGGCAGGTGGTTCCGGTCTGTCCGGTAGGTGATTCCGGCGTGTCCGGCACGTGCTTCCGGCACGTCTGAGAGGTGGTTCTGGCATGCGCGGCAGGTGATTCCGTATTGTCCGCCAGGTGGTTCTGGCATACCCGGCAGGTGATTTTGGCGTGTCCGGCAGGTGTTTCTGGCGAGTCGAGCAGGTGGCTCCGGCATGCTCGGCAGGTGCTTCCGGCGTCTCCGTCACTTGGTTCTGCTGTGTCTGAGAGCTGGTTCCGGCATGTCCGGCAGATGATTCCGGAGTGTCTGCCAAGTGGTTCTGGCATACCCAGCAGGTGATTTTGGCGTGTCAGGGAGGTGGTACCGGTGAGTCGAGCAGGTGGTTCCGGCGTGCTCAGCAGGTTGTTCAGACGGTTCTGGCAGGTGGTAACCGTCTGTTCGGGGTGTGGTTCCAGCATCTCATGAACATGTTTCTGGCACGTCTGAGATGTGTTTCCAGCCGGCCCGACAGGTGTTTCCGCAGTGTCCGCCAAGTGGTTCTGGCGTAGTCGGCAGGTGATTTTGGCATGACCGGCAGGTGGTTCCAGCAAGCCTGGCAGGTGATTCCAAAGTGTTCACCAACTGGTTGTGGCGTAGCCGGCAGGTGATTTTTGCGTGTCCGGCAGGTGGTTCTGGCGAGTCGAGCAGGTGGTTCCGGCGTGCTCGGCAGGTGCTTCCGGGGTCATTGGCACGTGGTTCTGGCATATCTGAGAGGTGGTTCCGGCATGCCCGGCAGGTGATTCCGGAGTGTTCGCCAAGTGTTTGCGGCGTAGCCGGCAGGTGATTTTGCATGTCCAGCGGTCGTTCCGGCGGGTCGAGCCGGTGGTTCCGGCGTGTCCGGCAGGTGGTTCCGGTCTGTCCGGCAGGTGGTTCTGTGGTGTCCGGCACGAGGTTCAGTCTGAGAGGCTGTGCCGGCATGCCCCTCACGTGATTCCGGCTTGTCCCCGAAGTGGTGCTGGTGTAGCGGGCAGGTGATTTTGGCGTGTCCGGCAGGTGGTTCAGGCGAGTTGAGCAGGTGGTTGCGACGTGCTCGGCAGGTGCTTCCGGCGTCTCCGGCACGTGTTTCTGGCACATCTGACTGGTGGTTCCGGCATGCCCAAAAGTGGATTCCGGTCTGTCCGGTAGGTGGTTCCGGCGTGCACGGCACGTGGTTCTGGTACGTGTCAGAGGTGGTTGCGTATGCCCAACAGGTGATTCCGGACTGTCCGCCACGTGCTTCTGGCACGTCTGAGAGGTGGTTCCAACATGCCCGGCAGGTCATTTCGGAGAGTCGTCCAAGTGGTTCTGGCGTAGCCCGCAGGTGATTTTGGCGTGTCTGGCAGGTGGTTCCGCCGTGCTCGGCAGGTGGTTCAGGCATGGCCGTCACGTGGTTCCAGTCTGTCCAGGACGTGTTTCCAGCTTCTCCGGCAGGTGGTTCTGGTACGTCTGAGAGGTGGTTCCGCCATGGCTGGCAGGTGATCCCGGACTGTCCCCCAGGTGGTTCTGGCATAGCCAGCAGTTGATATTGGCCTGTCCGGCAGGTGGTTCCAGCGAGTCGAACAGGTGGCTCCGGCGTTCTTGGCAGGTGGTTCCGGTCTGTCCGGTAGGTGTTTCCGGCGTGTCTGGCACGTGCTTCCGGCACGTCTGAGAGGTGGTTCCGGCATGCGCGACAGGTGATTCCGGAGTGTCCGCCAGGTGGTTCTGGCGTACCCGGCAGGTGATTTTGGCGTGTCCGGCAGGTGTTTCTGGCGAGTCGAGCAGGTGGCTCCGGCATGCTCGGCAGGTGCTTCCGGCGTGTCCGCCACGTGGTTCTGGTGTGTCTGAGAGCTGGTTCCGGCATGTCCGGCAGATGATTCCGGAGTGTCCGCCAAGTGGTTCTGGCATACCCCGCAGGTGATTTTGGCGTGTCAGGCAGGTGGTTCCGGCGTGCTCGGCAGGTGGTTCAGGCGGGTCTGGCAGGTGGTTTCCGTCTGTTCAGGGTGTGGTTCCAGCATCTCATGCACATGGTTCTGGCACGTCTGAGATGTGGTTCCGCCGGCCCGACAGGTGTTTCCGCAGTGTCCGCCAAGTGGTACTGGCGTAGTTGGCAGGTGATTTTGGCATGACCGGCAGGTGGTTCCAGCAAGCCTGGCAGGTGATTCCGAAGTGTTCCCCAACTGGTTGTGGCATAGCCGGCAGGTGATTTTTGCGTGTCCGGCAGGTGGTTCCAGCGAGTCGAACAGGTGGCTCCGGCGTGCTCGGCAGGTGGTTCCGGTCTGTCCGGTAGGTGATTCCGGCGTGTCTGGCACGTGGGTCCGGCACGTCTGAGAGGTGGTTCCGGCATGCGCGACAGGTGATTCCGGAGTGTCCGCCAGGTGGTTCTGGCATACCCGGCAGGTGATTTTGGCGTGTCCGGCAGGTGTTTCTGGCGAGTCGAGCAGGTGGCTCCGGCATGCTCGGCAGGTGCTTCCGGCGTCTCCGGCACTTGGTTCTGGTGTGTCTGAGAGCTGGTTCCGGCATGTCCGGCAGATGATTCCGGAGTGTCCGCCAAGTGGTTCTGGCATACCCAGCAGGTGATTTTTGCGTGTCAGGGAGGTGGTACCGGTGAGTCGAGCAGGTGGTTCCGGCGCGCTCAGCAGGTGGTTCAGGCGGTTCTGGCAGGTGGCATCCGTCTGTTCGGGGTGTGGTTCCAGCATCTCATGAACACGTTTCTGGCACGTCTGAGATGTGGTTCCGGCCGGCCCGACAGGTGTTTCCGCAGTGTCCGCCAAGCGGTTCTGGCGTAGTCGGCAGGTGATTTTGGCATGACCGGCAGGTGGTTCCAGCAAGCCTGGCAGGTGATTCCAAAGTGTTCACCAACTGGTTGTGGCGTAGCCGGCAGGTGATTTTTGCGTGATCGGCAGGTGGTTCTGGCGAGTCGAGCAGGTGGTTCCGGCGTGCTCGGCTGGTGCTTCCGGGGTCATTGGCACGGGGTTCTGGCATGTCTGAGAGGTGGTTCCTGCATGCCCGGCAAGTGATTCCGGAGTGTTCGCCAAGTGGTTCTGGCATAGTCGGCAGGTGATTTTGGCATGTCCGTCAGGTGGTTCAGGCGAGTTGAGCAGGTGGTTCCAACGTGCTTGGCAGGTGCTTCCGGCGTCTCCGGCACGTGTTTCTGGCACATCTGACAGGTGGTTCCGGCATGCCCGAAAGGTGATTCCGGTCTGTCCGGTAGGTGGTTCCAGCCTGCACGGCATGTGGTTCTGGTACTTCTCAGAGGTGGTTGCGCATGCCCAACAGGTGATTCCGGACTGTCCGCCACATGGTTCTGGCACGTCTGAGAGGTGGTTCCGGCATGCCCGGCAGGTCATCCCAGAGAGTCCTCCAAGTGGTTCTGGCATAACACGCAGGTGATTTTGGCGTGTCTGGCAGGTTGTTCCGTTGTGCTTGGCAGGAGGTTCAGGCTTGGCCGGCAGGTGGTTCCAGACTGTCCAGGACGTGTTTCCAGCTTCTCCGGCAGGTGGTTCTGGTACGTCTGAGAGGTGGTTCCGCCATGGCTGGCAGGCGATTCCGGACTGTCCCCCAGGTGGTTCTGGCATAGCCAGCAGTTGATATTGGCCTGTCCGGCAGGTGGTTCCAGCGAGTCGAACAGGTGGCTCCGGCGTGCTCGGCAGGTGGTTCCGGTCTGTCCGGTAGGTGATTCCGGCGTGTCCGGCACGTGCTTCCGGCACGTCTGAGAGGTGGTTCCGGCATGCGCGACAGGTGATTTCGGAGTGTCCGCCAGGTGGTTCTGGCGTACCCGGCAGGTGATTTTGGCGTGTCCGGCAGGTGTTTCTGGCGAGTCGAGCAGGTGGCTCCGGCATGCTCGGCAGGTGCTTCCGGCGTCTCCGGCACGTGGTTCTGGTGTGTCTGAGAGCTGGTTCCGGCATGTCCGGCAGATGATTCCGGAGTGTCCGCCAAGTGGTTCTGGCATACCCGGCTGGTGATTTTGGCATGTCAGGTAGGTGGTTCCGGCGAGTCGAGCAGGTGGCTCCGGCGTGCTCGGCATGTTGTTCACACGGGTCTGGCAGGTGTTTTCCGTTTGTTCGGGGTGTGGTTCCAGCATCTCATGCACATGGTTCTGGCACGTCTGAGATGTGGTTCCGGCCGGCCCGACAGGTGTTTCCACAGTGTCCGCCAAGTGGTACTGGCGTAGTTGGCAGGTGATTTTGGCATGACCGGCAGGTGGTTCCAGCAAGCCCGGCAGGTGATTCCGAAGTGTTCCCCAACTGGTTGTGGCGTAGCCGGCAGGTGATTTTTGCGTGTCCGGCAGGTGGTTCTGGCGAGTCGAGCAGGTGGTTCCGGCGTGCTCGGCAGGTGCTTCCGGGGTCATTGGCACGTGGTTCTGGCATATCTGAGAGGTGGTTCCGGCATGCCCGGCAGGTGATTCCGGAGTGGTCGCCAAGTGTTTCCGGCGTAGCCGGCAGGTGAGTTTGCATGTCCAGCGGTCGTTCCGGCGGGTCGAGCCGGTGGTTCCGGCGTGTCCGGCAGGTGGTTCCGGTCTGTCCGGCAGGTGCTTCTGTGGTGTCCGGCACGAGGTTCAGTCTGAGAGGCTGTGCCGGCATGCCCCTCACGTGATTCCGGCTTGTCCCCGAAGTGGTGCTGGTGTAGCGGGCAGGTGATTTTGGCGTGTCCGGCAGGTGGTTCAGGCGAGTTGAGCAGGTGGTTGC
The DNA here is from genome assembly GCF_037783145.1 of Equus przewalskii. Taxonomy (NCBI): domain Eukaryota; kingdom Metazoa; phylum Chordata; class Mammalia; order Perissodactyla; family Equidae; genus Equus; species Equus przewalskii. The sequence goes on from NW_027226983.1 coordinate 11,289, forward strand.
GACGTGCTCGGCAGGTGCTTCCGGCGTCTCCGGCACGTGTTTCTGGCACATCTGACTGGTGGTTCCGGCATGCCCAAAAGTGGATTCCGGTCTGTCCGGTAGGTGGTTCCGGCGTGCACGGCACGTGGTTCTGGTACGTGTCAGAGGTGGTTGCGTATGCCCAACAGGTGATTCCGGACTGTCCGCCACGTGCTTCTGGCACGTCTGAGAGGTGGTTCCAACATGCCCGGCAGGTCATTTCGGAGAGTCGTCCAAGTGGTTCTGGCGTAGCCCGCAGGTGATTTTGGCGTGTCTGGCAGGTGGTTCAGCCGTGCTCGGCAGGTGGTTCAGGCATGGCCGTCACGTGGTTCCAGTCTGTCCAGGACGTGTTTCCAGCTTCTCCGGCAGGTGGTTCTGGTACGTCTGAGAGGTGGTTCCGCCATGGCTGGCAGGTGATCCCGGACTGTCCCCCAGGTGGTTCTGGCATAGCCAGCAGTTGATATTGGCCTGTCCGGCAGGTGGTTCCAGCGAGTCGAACAGGTGGCTCCGGCGTTCTTGGCAGGTGGTTCCGGTCTGTCCGGTAGGTGTTTCCGGCGTGTCTGGCACGTGCTTCCGGCACGTCTGAGAGGTGGTTCCGGCATGCGCGACAGGTGATTTCGGAGTGTCCGCCAGGTGGTTCTGGCGTACCCGGCAGGTGATTTTGGCGTGTCCGGCAGGTGTTTCTGGCGAGTCGAGCAGGTGGCTCCGGCATGCTCGGCAGGTGCTTCCGGCGTCTCCGGCACGTGGTTCTGGTGTGTCTGAGAGCTGGTTCCGGCATGTCCGGCAGATGATTCCGGAGTGTCCGCCAAGTGGTTCTGGCATACCCGGCTGGTGATTTGGGCATGTCAGGTAGGCGGCTCCGGCGTGCTCGGCAGGTTGTTCAGACGGGTCTGGCAGGTGTTTTCCGTCTGTTCGGGGTGTGGTTCCAGCATCTCATGCACATGGTTCTGGCACGTCTGAGATGTGGTTCCGGCCGGCCCGACAGGTGTTTCCACAGTGTCCGCCAAGTGGTATTGGCGTAGTTGGCAGGTGATTTTGGCATGACCGGCAGGTGGTTCCAGCAAGCCCGGCAGGTGATTCCGAAGTGTTCCCCAACTGGTTGTGGCATAGCCGGCAGGTGATTTTTGCGTGTCCGGCAGGTGGTTCTGGCGAGTCGAGCAGGTGGTTCCGGCGTGCTCGTCAGGTGCTTCCGGGGTCATTGGCACGTGGTTCTGGCATATCTGAGAGGTGGTTCCGGCATGCCCGGCAGGTGATTCCGGAGTGTTCGCCAAGTGTTTGCGGCGTAGCCGGCAGGTGATTTTGCATGTCCAGCGGTCGTTCCGGCGGGTCGAGCCGGTGGTTCCGGCGTGTCCGGCAGGTGGTTCCGGTCTGTCCGGCAGGTGGTTCTGTGGTGTCCGGCACGAGGTTCAGTCTGAGAGGCTGTGCCGGCATGCCCCTCACGTGATTCCGGCTTGTCCCCGAAGTGGTGCTGGTGTAGCGGGCAGGTGATTTTGGCGTGTCCGGCAGGTGGTTCAGGCGAGTTGAGCAGGTGGTTGCGACGTGCTCGGCAGGTGCTTCCGGCGTCTCCGGCACGTGTTTCTGGCACATCTGACTGGTGGTTCCGGCATGCCCAAAAGTGGATTCCGGTCTGTCCGGTAGGTGGCTCCGGCGTGCACGGCACGTGGTTCTGGTACGTCTCAGAGGTGGTTGGGTATGCCCAACAGGTGATTCCGGACTGTCCGCCACGTGCTCTGGCACGTCTGAGAGGTGGTTCCAACATGCCCGGCAGGTCATTTCGGAGAGTCGTCCAATTGGTTCTGGCGTAGCCCGCAGGTGATTTTGGCGTGTCCGGCAGGTGGTTCCGCCGTGTTCGGCAGGTGGTTCAGGCTTGGACGTCACGTGGTTCCAGTCTGTCCAGGACGTGTTTCCAGCTTTTCCGGCAGGTGGTTCTGGTACGTCTGAGAGGTGGTTCCGCCATGGCTGGCAGGTGATCCCGGACTGTCCCCCAGGTGGTTCTGGCATAGCCAGCAGTTGATGTTGGCCTGTCCGGCAGGTGGTTCCAGCGAGTCGAACAGGTGGCTCCAGCGTTCTTGGCAGGTGGTTCCGGTCTGTCCGGTAGGTGATTCCGGCGTGTCCGGCACGTGCTTCCGGCACGTCTGAGAGGTGGTTCTGGCATGCGCGGCAGGTGATTCAGTATTGTCCGCCAGGTGGTTCTGGCATACCCGGCAGGTGATTTTGGCGTGTCCGGCAGGTGTTTCTGGCGAGTCGAGCAGGTGGCTCCGGCATGCTCGGCAGGTGCTTCCGGCGTCTCCGACACTTGGTTCTGCTGTGTCTGAAAGCTGGTTCCGGCATGTCCGGCAGATGATTCCGGAGTGTCCGCCAAGTGGTTCTGGCATACCCAGCAGGTGATTTTGGCGTGTCAGGGAGGTGGTACCGGTGAGTCGAGCAGGTGGTTCCGGCGTGCTCAGCAGGTGGTTCAGGCGGTTCTGGCAGGTGGTAACCGTTTGTTCGGGGTGTGGTTCCAGCATCTCATGAACAAGTTTCTGGCACGTCTGAGATGTGTTTCCAGCCGGCCCGACAGGTGTTTCCGCAGTGTCCGCCAAGCGGTTCTGGCGTAGTCGGCAGGTGATTTTGGCATGACCGGCAGGTGCTTCCAGCAAGCCTGGCAGGTGATTCCAAAGTGTTCACCAACTGGTTGTGGCGTAGCCGGCAGGTGATTTTTGCGTGATCGGCAGGTGGTTCTGGCGAGTCGAGCAGGTGGTTCCGGCGTGTCCGGCAGGTGCTTCCGGGGTCATTGGCATGTGGTTCTGGCATATCTGAGAGGTGGTTCCGGCATGCCCGACAGGTGATTCCGGAGTGTTCGCCAAGTAGTTCTGGCATAGTCGGCAGGTGATTTTGGCATGTCCGGCAGGTGGTTCAGGCGAGTTGAGCAGGTGGTTCCAACGTGCTTGGCAGGTGCTTCCGGCGTGTCCGGCACGTGTTTCTGGCACATCTGACAGGTGGTTCAGGCATGCCCGAAAGGTGATTCCGGTCTGTCCGGTAGGTGGTTCCAGCCTGCACGGCATGTGGTTCTAGTACGTCTCAGAGGTGGTTGCGCATGCCCAACAGGTGATTCCGGACTGTCCGCCACATGGTTCTGGCACGTCTGAGAGGTGGTTCCGGCATGCCCGGCACGTCCTCCCAGTGAGTCCTCCAAGTGGTTCTGGCATAACACGCAGGTGATTTTGGCGTGTCTGGCAGGTTGTTCCGTTGTGCTTGGCAGGAGGTTCAGGCTTGGCCGGCAGGTGGTTCCAGACTGTCCAGGACGTGTTTCCAGCTTCTCCGGCAGGTGGTTCTGGTACGTCTGAGAGGTGGTTCCGCCATGGCTGGCAGGCGATTCCGGACCGTCCCCCAGGTGGTTCTGGCATAGCCAGCAGTTGATATTGGCCTGTCCGGCAGGTGGTTCCAGCGAGTCGAACAGGTGGCTCCGGCGTGCTCGGCAGGTGGTTCCGGTCTGTCCGGTAGGTGATTCCGGCGTGTCCGGCACGTGCTTCCGGCACGTCTGAGAGGTGGTTCCGGCATGCGCGACAGGTGATTTCGGAGTGTCCGCCAGGTGGTTCTGGCGTACCCGGCAGGTGATTTTGGCGTGTCCGGCAGGTGTTTCTGGCGAGTCGAGCAGGTGGCTCCGGCATGCTCGGCAGGTGCTTCCGGCGTCTCCGACACTTGGTTCTGCTGTGTCTGAGAGCTGGTTCCGGCATGTCCGGCAGATGATTCCGGAGTGTCCGCCAAGTGGTTCTGGCATACCCAGCAGGTGATTTTGGCGTGTCAGGGAGGTGGTACCGGTGAGTCGAGCAGGTGGTTCCGGCGTGCTCAGCAGGTGGTTCAGGCGGTTCTGGCAGGTGGCATCCGTCTGTTCGGGGTGTGGTTCCAGCATCTCATGAACACGTTTCTGGCACGTCTGAGATGTGGTTCCGGCCGGCCCGACAGGTGTTTCCGCAGTGTCCGCCAAGCGGTTCTGGCGTAGTCGGCAGGTGATTTTGTCATGACCGGCAGGTTGTTCCAGCAAGCCTGGCAGGTGATTCCAAAGTGTTCACCAACTGGTTGTGGCGTAGCCGGCAGGTGATTTTTGCGTGATCGGCAGGTGGTTCTGGCGAGTCGAGCAGGTGGTTCCGGCGTGCTCGGCTGGTGCTTCCGGGGTCATTGGCACGGGGTTCTGGCATGTCTGAGAGGTGGTTCCTGCATGCCCGGCAAGTGATTCCGGAGTGTTCGCCAAGTGGTTCTGGCATAGTCGGCAGGTGATTTTGGCATGTCCGGCAGGTGGTTCAGGCGAGTTGAGCAGGTGGTTCCAACGTGCTTGGCAGGTGCTTCCGGCGTGTCCGGCACGTGTTTCTGGCACATCTGACAGGTGGTTCAGGCATGCCCGAAAGGTGATTCCGGTCTGTCCGGTAGGTGGTTCCAGCCTGCACGGCATGTGGTTCTGGTACGTCTCAGAGGTGGTTGCGCATGCCCAACAGGTGATTCCGGACTGTCCGCCACATGGTTCTGGCACGTCTGAGAGGTGGTTCCGGCATGCCCGGCACGTCCTCCCAGTGAGTCCTCCAAGTGGTTCTGGCATAACACGCAGGTGATTTTGGCCTGTCTGGCAGGTTGTTCCGTTGTGCTTGGCAGGTGGTTCAGGCTTGGCCGGCAGGTGGTTCCAGACTGTCCAGGACGTGTTTCCAGCTTCTCCGGCAGGTGGTTCTGGTACGTCTGAGAGGTGGTTCCGCCATGGCTGGCAGGTGATCCCGGACCGTCCCCCAGGTGGTTCTGGCATAGCCAGCAGTTGATATTGGCCTGTCCGGCAGGTGGTTCCAGGGCGTCGAACAAGTGGCTCCGGCGTGCTCGGCAGGTGGTTCCGGTCTGTCCGGTAGGTGATTCCGGTATGTCCGGCACGTGCTTCCGGCACGTCTGAGAGGTGGTTCCGGCATGCGCGACAGGTGATTTCAGAGTGTCCGCCACGTGGTTCTGGCGTACCCGGCAGGTGACTTTGGCGTGTCCGGCAGGTGTTTCTGGCGAGTCGAGCAGGTGGCTCCTGCATGCTCGGCAGGTGCTTCCGGCGTCTCCGGCACGTGGTTCTGGTGTGTCTGAGAGCTGGTTCCGGCATGTCTGGCAGATGATTCCGGAGTGTTTGCCAAGTGGTTCTGGCATACCCAGCTGGTGATTTGGGCATGTCAGGTAGGTGGTTCCGGCGAGTCGAGCAGGTGGCTCCGGCGTGCTCAGCAGGTTGTTCAGACGGGTCTGGCAGGTGTTTTCCGTCTGTTCGGGGTGTGGTTCCAGCATCTCATGCACATGGTTCTGGCACGTCTGAGATGTGGTTCCGGCCGGCCCGACAGGTGTTTCCACAGTGTCCGCCAAGTGGTATTGGCGTAGTTGGCAGGTGATTTTGGCATGACCGGCAGGTGGTTCCAGCAAGCCCGGCAGGTGATTCCGAAGTGTTCCCCAACTGGTTGTGGCATAGCCGGCAGGTGATTTTTGCGTGTCCGGCAGGTGGTTCTGGCGAGTCGAGCAGGTGGTTCCGGCGTGCTCGGCAGGTGCTTCCGGGGTCATTGGCACGTGGTTCTGGCATATCTGAGAGGTGGTTCCGGCATGCCCGGCAGGTGATTCCGGAGTGTTCGCCAAGTGTTTGCGGCGTAGCCGGCAGGTGATTTTGCATGTCCAGCGGTCGTTCCGGCGGGTCGAGCCGGTGGTTCCGGCGTGTCCGGCAGGTGGTTCCGGTCTGTCCGGCAGGTGGTTCTGTGGTGTCCGGCACGAGGTTCAGTCTGAGAGGCTGTGCCGGCATGCCCCTCACGTGATTCCGGCTTGTCCCCGAAGTGGTGCTGGTGTAGCGGGCAGGTGATTTTGGCGTGTCCGGCAGGTGGTTCAGGCGAGTTGAGCAGGTGGTTGCGACGTGCTCGGCAGGTGCTTCCGGCGTCTCCGGCACGTGTTTCTGGCACATCTGACTGGTGGTTCCGGCATGCCCAAAAGTGGATTCCGGTCTGTCCGGTAGGTGGCTCCGGCGTGCACGGCACGTGGTTCTGGTACGTCTCAGAGGTGGTTGGGTATGCCCAACAGGTGATTCCGGACTGTCCGCCACGTGCTTCTGGCACGTCTGAGAGGTGGTTCCAACATGCCCGGCAGGTCATTTCGGAGAGTCGTCCAATTGGTTCTGGCGTAGCCCGCAGGTGATTTTGGCGTGTCCGGCAGGTGGTTCCGCCGTGCTCGGCAGGTGGTTCAGGCTTGGACGTCACGTGGTTCCAGTCTGTCCAGGACGTGTTTCCAGCTTTTCCGGCAGGTGGTTCTGGTACGTCTGAGAGGTGGTTCCGCCATGGCTGGCAGGTGATCCCGGACTGTCCCCCAGGTGGTTCTGGCATAGCCAGCAGTTGATGTTGGCCTGTCCGGCAGGTGGTTCCAGTGAGTGGAACAGGTGGCTCCAGCGTTCTTGGCAGGTGGTTCCGGTCTGTCCGGTAGGTGATTCCGGCGTGTCCGGCACGTGCTTCCGGCACGTCTGAGAGGTGGTTCTGGCATGCGCGGCAGGTGATTCAGTATTGTCCGCCAGGTGGTTCTGGCATACCCGGCAGGTGATTTTGGCGTGTCCGGCAGGTGTTTCTGGCGAGTCGAGCAGGTGGCTCCGGCATGCTCGGCAGGTGCTTCCGGCGTCTCCGACACTTGGTTCTGCTGTGTCTGAAAGCTGGTTCCGGCATGTCCGGCAGATGATTCCGGAGTGTCCGCCAAGTGGTTCTGGCATACCCGGCTGGTGATTTCGGCATGTCAGGTAGGTGGTTCCGGCGAGTCGAGCAGGTGGCTCCGGCGTGCTCGGCAGGTTGTTCAGACGGGTCTGGCAGGTGTTTTCCGTCTGGTCGGGGTGTGGTTCCAGCATCTCATGCACATGGTTCTGGCACGTCTGAGATGTAGTTCCGGCCGGCCCGACAGTTGTTTCCACAGTGTCCGCCAAGTGGTACTGGCGTAGTTGGCAGGTGATTTTGGCATGACAGGCAGGTGGTTCCAGCAAGCCCGGCAGGTGATTCCGAAGTGTTCCCCAACTGGTTGTGGCGTAGCGGGCAGGTGATTTTTGCGTGTCCGGCAGGTCGTTCTGGCGAGTCGAGAAGGTGGTTCCGGCGTGCTCGGCAGGTGCTTCCGGGGTCATTGGCACGTGGTTCTGGCATATCTGAGAGGTGGTTCCGGCATGCCCGGCAGGTGATTCCAGAGTGTTCGCCAAGTGTTTCCGGCGTAGCCGGCAGGTGATTTTGCATGTGCAGCGGTCGTTCCGGCGGTCGAGCCGGTGGTTCCGGCAGTCCGGCAGGTGGTTCCGGTCTGTCCGGTAGGTGGTCCTGTGGTGTCCGGCACGAGGTTCAGTCTGAGAGGCTGTGCCGGCATGCCCCTCACGTGATTCCGGCTTGTCCCCGAAGTGGTGCTGGTGTAGCAGGCAGGTGATTTTGGCGTGTCCGGCAGGTGGTTCAGGCGAGTTGAGCAGGTGGTTGCGACGTGCTCGGCAGGTGCTTCCGGCGTCTCCGGCACGTGTTTCTGGCACATCTGACTGGTGGTTCCGGCATGCCCAAAAGTTGACTCCGGTCTGTCCGGTAGGTGGTTCCGGCGTGCACGGCACGTGGTTCTGGTACGTGTCAGAGGTGGTTGCGTATGCCCAACAGGTGATTCCGGACTGTCCGACACGTGCTTCTGGCACGTCTGAGAGGTGGTTCCAACATGCCCGGCAGGTCATTTCGGAGAGTCGTCCAAGTGGTTCTGGCGTAGCCCGCAGGTGATTTTGGCGTGTCTGGCAGGTGGTTCCGCCGTGCTCGGCAGGTGGTTCGGGCATGGCCGTCACGTGGTTCCAGTCTGTCCAGGACGTGTTTCCGGCTCTCCGGCAGGTGGTTCTGGTACGTCTGAGAGGTGGTTCCGCCATGGCTGGCAGGTGATCCCGGACTGTCCCCCAGGTGGTTCTGGCATAGCCAGCAGTTGATATTGGCCTGTCCGGCAGGTGGTTCCAGCGAGTCGAACAGGTGGCTCCGGCGTTCTTGGCAGGTGGTTCCGGTCTGTCCGGTAGGTGTTTCCGGCGTGTATGGCACGTGCTTCCGGCACGTCTGAGAGGTGGTTCCGGCATGCGCGACAGGTGATTTCGGAGTGTCCGCCAGGTGGTTCTGGCGTACCCGGCAGGTGATTTTGGCGTGTCCGGCAGGTGTTTCTGGCGAGTCGAGCAGGTGGCTCCGGCATGCTCGGCAGGTGCTTCCGGCGTCTCCGGCACGTGGTTCTGGTGTGTCTGAGAGCTGGTTCCGGCATGTCCGGCAGATGATTCCGGAGTGTCCGCCAAGTGGTTCTGGCATACCCGGCTGGTGATTTGGGCATGTCAGGTAGGCGGCTCCGGCGTGCTCGGCAGGTTGTTCAGACGGGTCTGGCAGGTGTTTTCCGTCTGTTCGGGGTGTGGTTCCAGCATCTCATGCACATGGTTCTGGCACGTCTGAGATGTGGTTCCGGCCGGCCCGACAGGTGTTTCCACAGTGTCCGCCAAGTGGTATTGGCGTAGTTGGCAGGTGATTTTGGCATGACCGGCAGGTGGTTCCAGCAAGCCCGGCAGGTGATTCCGAAGTGTTCCCCAACTGGTTGTGGCATAGCCGGCAGGTGATTTTTGCGTGTCCGGCAGGTGGTTCTGGCGAGTCGAGCAGGTGGTTCCGGCGTGCTCGGCAGGTGCTTCCGGGGTCATTGGCACGTGGTTCTGGCATATCTGAGAGGTGGTTCCGGCATGCCCGGCAGGTGATTCCGGAGTGTTCGCCAAGTGTTTGCGGCGTAGCCGGCAGGTGATTTTGCATGTCCAGCGGTCGTTCCGGCGGGTCGAGCCGGTGGTTCCGGCGTGTCCGGCAGGTGGTTCCGGTCTGTCCGGCAGGTGGTTCTGTGGTGTCCGGCACGAGGTTCAGTCTGAGAGGCTGTGCCGGCATGCCCCTCACGTGATTCCGGCTTGTCCCCGAAGTGGTGCTGGTGTAGCGGGCAGGTGATTTTGGCGTGTCCGGCAGGTGGTTCAGGCGAGTTGAGCAGGTGGTTGCGACGTGCTCGGCAGGTGCTTCCGGCGTCTCCGGCACGTGTTTCTGGCACATCTGACTGGTGGTTCCGGCATGCCCAAAAGTGGATTCCGGTCTGTCCGGTAGGTGGCTCCGGCGTGCACGGCACGTGGTTCTGGTACGTCTCAGAGGTGGTTGGGTATGCCCAACAGGTGATTCCGGACTGTCCGCCACGTGCTCTGGCACGTCTGAGAGGTGGTTCCAACATGCCCGGCAGGTCATTTCGGAGAGTCGTCCAATTGGTTCTGGCGTAGCCCGCAGGTGATTTTGGCGTGTCCGGCAGGTGGTTCCGCCGTGTTCGGCAGGTGGTTCAGGCTTGGACGTCACGTGGTTCCAGTCTGTCCAGGACGTGTTTCCAGCTTTTCCGGCAGGTGGTTCTGGTACGTCTGAGAGGTGGTTCCGCCATGGCTGGCAGGTGATCCCGGACTGTCCCCCAGGTGGTTCTGGCATAGCCAGCAGTTGATGTTGGCCTGTCCGGCAGGTGGTTCCAGCGAGTCGAACAGGTGGCTCCAGCGTTCTTGGCAGGTGGTTCCGGTCTGTCCGGTAGGTGATTCCGGCGTGTCCGGCACGTGCTTCCGGCACGTCTGAGAGGTGGTTCTGGCATGCGCGGCAGGTGATTCAGTATTGTCCGCCAGGTGGTTCTGGCATACCCGGCAGGTGATTTTGGCGTGTCCGGCAGGTGTTTCTGGCGAGTCGAGCAGGTGGCTCCGGCATGCTCGGCAGGTGCTTCCGGCGTCTCCGACACTTGGTTCTGCTGTGTCTGAAAGCTGGTTCCGGCATGTCCGGCAGATGATTCCGGAGTGTCCGCCAAGTGGTTCTGGCATACCCAGCAGGTGATTTTGGCGTGTCAGGGAGGTGGTACCGGTGAGTCGAGCAGGTGGTTCCGGCGTGCTCAGCAGGTGGTTCAGGCGGTTCTGGCAGGTGGTAACCGTTTGTTCGGGGTGTGGTTCCAGCATCTCATGAACAAGTTTCTGGCACGTCTGAGATGTGTTTCCAGCCGGCCCGACAGGTGTTTCCGCAGTGTCCGCCAAGCGGTTCTGGCGTAGTCGGCAGGTGATTTTGGCATGACCGGCAGGTGCTTCCAGCAAGCCTGGCAGGTGATTCCAAAGTGTTCACCAACTGGTTGTGGCGTAGCCGGCAGGTGATTTTTGCGTGTCCCGCAGGTGGTTCTGGCGAGTCGAGCAGGTGGTTCCGGCGTGTCCGGCAGGTGCTTCCGGGGTCATTGGCATGTGGTTCTGGCATATCTGAGAGGTGGTTCCGGCATGCCCGACAGGTGATTCCGGAGTGTTCGCCAAGTAGTTCTGGCATAGTCGGCAGGTGATTTTGGCATGTCCGGCAGGTGGTTCAGGCGAGTTGAGCAGGTGGTTCCAACGTGCTTGGCAGGTGCTTCCGGCGTCTCCGGCACGTGTTTCTGGCACATCTGACAGGTGGTTCAGGCATGCCCGAAAGGTGATTCCGGTCTGTCCGGTAGGTGGTTCCAGCCTGCACGGCATGTGGTTCTAGTACTTCTCAGAGGTGGTTGCGCATGCCCAACAGGTGATTCCGGACTCTCCGCCACATGGTTCTGGCACGTCTGAGAGGTGGTTCCGGCATGCCCGGCAGGTCATCCCAGAGACTCCTCCAAGTGGTTCTGGCATAACACGCAGGTGATTTTGGCGTGTCTGGCAGGTTGTTCCGTTGTGCTTGGCAGGAGGTTCAGGCTTGGCCGGCAGGTGGTTCCAGACTGTCCAGGACGTGTTTCCAGCTTCTCCGGCAGGTGGTTCTGGTACGTCTGAGAGGTGGTTCCGCCATGGCTGGCAGGCGATTCCGGACCGTCCCCCAGGTGGTTCTGGCATAGCCAGCAGTTGATATTGGCCTGTCCGGCAGGTGGTTCCAGCGAGTCGAACAGGTGGCTCCGGCGTGCTCGGCAGGTGGTTCCGGTCTGTCCGGTAGGTGATTCCGGCGTGTCCGGCACGTGCTTCCGGCACGTCTGAGAGGCGGTTCCGGCATGCGCGACAGGTGATTTCGGAGTGTCCGCCAGGTGGTTCTGGCGTACCCGGCAGGTGATTTTGGCGTGTCCGGCAGGTGTTTCTGGCGAGTCGAGCAGGTGGCTCCGGCATGCTCGGCAGGTGCTTCCGGCGTCTCCGACACTTGGTTCTGCTGTGTCTGAAAGCTGGTTCCGGCATGTCTGGCAGATGATTCCGGAGTGTCTGCCAAGTGGTTCTGGCATACCCAGCTGGTGATTTGGGCATGTCAGGTAGGTGGTTCCGGCGAGTCGAGCAGGTGGCTCCGGCGTGCTCAGCAGGTTGTTCAGACGGGTCTGGCAGGTGTTTTCCGTCTGTTCGGGGTGTGGTTCCAGCATCTCATGCACATGGTTCTGGCACGTCTGAGATGTGGTTCCGGCCGGCCCGACAGGTGTTTCCACAGTGTCCGCCAAGTGGTATTGGCGTAGTTGGCAGGTGATTTTGGCATGACCGGCAGGTGGTTCCAGCAAGCCCGGCAGGTGATTCCGAAGTGTTCCCCAACTGGTTGTGGCATAGCCGGCAGGTGATTTTTGCGTGTCCGGCAGGTGGTTCTGGCGAGTCGAGCAGGTGGTTCCGGCGTGCTCGGCAGGTGCTTCCGGGGTCATTGGCACGTGGTTCTGGCATATCTGAGAGGTGGTTCCGGCATGCCCGGCAGGTGATTCCGGAGTGTTCGCCAAGTGTTTGCGGCGTAGCCGGCAGGTGATTTTGCATGTCCAGCGGTCGTTCCGGCGGGTCGAGCCGGTGGTTCCGGCGTGTCCGGCAGGTGGTTCCGGTCTGTCCGGCAGGTGGTTCTGTGGTGTCCGGCACGAGGTTCAGTCTGAGAGGCTGTGCCGGCATGCCCCTCACGTGATTCCGGCTTGTCCCCGAAGTGGTGCTGGTGTAGCGGGCAGGTGATTTTGGCGTGTCCGGCAGGTGGTTCAGGCGAGTTGAGCAGGTGGTTCCAACGTGCTTGGCAGGTGCTTCCGGCGTGTCCGGCACGTGTTTCTGGCACATCTGACAGGTGGTTCAGGCATGCCCGAAAGGTGATTCCGGTCTGTCCGGTAGGTGGTTCCAGCCTGCACGGCATGTGGTTCTGGTACGTCTCAGAGGTGGTTGCGCATGCCCAACAGGTGATTCCGGACTGTCCGCCACATGGTTCTGGCACGTCTGAGAGGTGGTTCCGGCATGCCCGGCACGTCCTCCCAGAGAGTCCTCCAAGTGGTTCTGGCATAACACGCAGGTGATTTTGGCCTGTCTGGCAGGTTGTTCCGTTGTGCTTGGCAGGTCGTTCAGGCTTGGCCGGCAGGTGGTTCCAGACTGTCCAGGACGTGTTTCCAGCTTCTCCGGCAGGTGGTTCTGGTACGTCTGAGAGGTGGTTCCGCCATGGCTGGCAGGTGATCCCGGACCGTCCCCCAGGTGGTTCTGGCATAGCCAGCAGTTGATATTGGCCTGTCCGGCAGGTGGTTCCAGGGCGTCGAACAAGTGGCTCCGGCGTGCTCGGCAGGTGGTTCCGGTCTGTCCGGTAGGTGATTCCGGTATGTCCGGCACGTGCTTCCGGCACGTCTGAGAGGTGGTTCCGGCATGCGCGACAGGTGATTTCAGAGTGTCCGCCACGTGGTTCTGGCGTACCCGGCAGGTGACTTTGGCGTGTCCGGCAGGTGTTTCTGGCGAGTCGAGCAGGTGGCTCCTGCATGCTCGGCAGGTGCTTCCGGCGTCTCCGGCACGTGGTTCTGGTGTGTCTGAGAGCTGGTTCCGGCATGTCTGGCAGATGATTCCGGAGTGTCTGCCAAGTGGTTCTGGCATACCCAGCTGGTGATTTGGGCATGTCAGGTAGGTGGTTCCGGCGAGTCGAGCAGGTGGCTCCGGCGTGCTCAGCAGGTTGTTCAGACGGGTCTGGCAGGTGTTTTCCGTCTGTTCGGGGTGTGGTTCCAGCATCTCATGCACATGGTTCTGGCACGTCTGAGATGTGGTTCCGGCCGGCCCGACAGGTGTTTCCACAGTGTCCGCCAAGTGGTATTGGCGTAGTTGGCAGGTGATTTTGGCATGACCGGCAGGTGGTTCCAGCAAGCCCGGCAGGTGATTCCGAAGTGTTCCCCAACTGGTTGTGGCATAGCCGGCAGGTGATTTTTGCGTGTCCGGCAGGTGGTTCTGGCGAGTCGAGCAGGTGGTTCCGGCGTGCTCGGCAGGTGCTTCCGGGGTCATTGGCACGTGGTTCTGGCATATCTGAGAGGTGGTTCCGGCATGCCCGGCAGGTGATTCCGGAGTGTTCGCCAAGTGTTTGCGGCGTAGCCGGCAGGTGATTTTGCATGTCCAGCGGTCGTTCCGGCGGGTCGAGCCGGTGGTTCCGGCGTGTCCGGCAGGTGGTTCCGGTCTGTCCGGCAGGTGGTTCTGTGGTGTCCGGCACGAGGTTCAGTCTGAGAGGCTGTGCCGGCATGCCCCTCACGTGATTCCGGCTTGTCCCCGAAGTGGTGCTGGTGTAGCGGGCAGGTGATTTTGGCGTGTCCGGCAGGTGGTTCAGGCGAGTTGAGCAGGTGGTTGCGACGTGCTCGGCAGGTGCTTCCGGCGTCTCCGGCACGTGTTTCTGGCACATCTGACTGGTGGTTCCGGCATGCCCAAAAGTGGATTCCGGTCTGTCCGGTAGGTGGCTCCGGCGTGCACGGCACGTGGTTCTGGTACGTCTCAGAGGTGGTTGGGTATGCCCAACAGGTGATTCCGGACTGTCCGCCACGTGCTTCTGGCACGTCTGAGAGGTGGTTCCAACATGCCCGGCAGGTCATTTCGGAGAGTCGTCCAATTGGTTCTGGCGTAGCCCGCAGGTGATTTTGGCGTGTCCGGCAGGTGGTTCCGCCGTGCTCGGCAGGTGGTTCAGGCTTGGACGTCACGTGGTTCCAGTCTGTCCAGGACGTGTTTCCAGCTTTTCCGGCAGGTGGTTCTGGTACGTCTGAGAGGTGGTTCCGCCATGGCTGGCAGGTGATCCCGGACTGTCCCCCAGGTGGTTCTGGCATAGCCAGCAGTTGATGTTGGCCTGTCCGGCAGGTGGTTCCAGTGAGTGGAACAGGTGGCTCCAGCGTTCTTGGCAGGTGGTTCCGGTCTGTCCGGTAGGTGATTCCGGCGTGTCCGGCACGTGCTTCCGGCACGTCTGAGAGGTGGTTCTGGCATGCGCGGCAGGTGATTCCGTAGTGTCCGCCAGGTGGTTCTGGCATACCCGGCAGGTGATTTTGGCGTGTCCGGCAGGTGTTTCTGGCGAGTCGAGCAGGTGGCTCCGGCATGCTCGGCAGGTGCTTCCGGCGTCTCCGACACTTGGTTCTGCTGTGTCTGAAAGCTGGTTCCGGCATGTCCGGCAGATGATTCCGGAGTGTCCGCCAAGTGGTTCTGGCATACCCGGCTGGTGATTTCGGCATGTCAGGTAGGTGGTTCCGGCGAGTCGAGCAGGTGGCTCCGGCGTGCTCGGCAGGTTGTTCAGACGGGTCTGGCAGGTGTTTTCCGTCTGGTCGGGGTGTGGTTCCAGCATCTCATGCACATGGTTCTGGCACGTCTGAGATGTAGTTCCGGCCGGCCCGACAGTTGTTTCCACAGTGTCCGCCAAGTGGTACTGGCGTAGTTGGCAGGTGATTTTGGCATGACAGGCAGGTGGTTCCAGCAAGCCCGGCAGGTGATTCCGAAGTGTTCCCCAACTGGTTGTGGCGTAGCGGGCAGGTGATTTTTGCGTGTCCGGCAGGTCGTTCTGGCGAGTCGAGAAGGTGGTTCCGGCGTGCTCGGCAGGTGCTTCCGGGGTCATTGGCACGTGGTTCTGGCATATCTGAGAGGTGGTTCCGGCATGCCCGGCAGGTGATTCCAGAGTGTTCGCCAAGTGTTTCCGGCGTAGCCGGCAGGTGATTTTGCATGTGCAGCGGTCGTTCCGGCGGTCGAGCCGGTGGTTCCGGCAGTCCGGCAGGTGGTTCCGGTCTGTCCGGTAGGTGGTCCTGTGGTGTCCGGCACGAGGTTCAGTCTGAGAGGCTGTGCCGGCATGCCCCTCACGTGATTCCGGCTTGTCCCCGAAGTGGTGCTGGTGTAGCAGGCAGGTGATTTTGGCGTGTCCGGCAGGTGGTTCAGGCGAGTTGAGCAGGTGGTTGCGACGTGCTCGGCAGGTGCTTCCGGCGTCTCCGGCACGTGTTTCTGGCACATCTGACTGGTGGTTCCGGCATGCCCAAAAGTTGATTCCGGTCTGTCCGGTAGGTGGTTCCGGCGTGCACGGCACGTGGTTCTGGTACGTGTCAGAGGTGGTTGCGTATGCCCAACAGGTGATTCCGGACTGTCCGCCACGTGCTTCTGGCACGTCTGAGAGGTGGTTCCAACATGCCCGGCAGGTCATTTCAGAGAGTCGTCCAAGTGGTTCTGGCGTAGCCCGCAGGTGATTTTGGCGTGTCTGGCAGGTGGTTCCGCCGTGCTCGGCAGGTGGTTCGGGCATGGCCGTCACGTGGTTCCAGTCTGTCCAGGACGTGTTTCCGGCTCTCCGGCAGGTGGTTCTGGTACGTCTGAGAGGTAGTTCCGCCATGGCTGGCAGGTGATCCCGGACTGTCCCCCAGGTGGTTCTGGCATAGCCAGCAGTTGATATTGGCCTGTCCGGCAGGTGGTTCCAGCGAGTCGAACAGGAGGCTCCGGCGTGCTCGGCAGGTGGTTCCGGTCTGTCCGGTAGGTGTTTCCGGCGTGTCTGGCACGTGCTTCCGGCACGTCTGAGAGGTGGTTCCGGCATGCGCGGCAGGTGATTCCGTAGTGTCCGCCAGGTGGTTCTGGCATACCCGGCAGGTGATTTTGGCGTGTCCGGCAGGTGTTTCTGGCGAGTCGAGCAGGTGGCTCCGGCATGCTCGGCAGGTGCTTCCGGCGTCTCCGGCACTTGGTTCTGGTGTGTCTGAGAGCTGGTTCCGGCATGTCCGGCAGATGATTCCGGAGTGTCCGCCAAGTGGTTCTGGCATACCCAGCAGGTGATTTTGGCGTGTCAGGGAGGTGGTACCGGTGAGTCGAGCAGGTGGTTCCGGCGTGCTCAGCAGGTGGTTCAGGCGGTTCTGGCAGGTGGCATCCGTCTGTTCGGGGTGTGGTTCCAGCATCTCATGAACACGTTTCTGGCACGTCTGAGATGTGGTTCCGGCCGGCCCGACAGGTGTTTCCGCAGTGTCCGCCAAGCGGTTCTGGCGTAGTCGGCAGGTGATTTTGGCATGACCGGCAGGTGGTTCCAGCAAGCCTGGCAGGTGATTCCAAAGTGTTCACCAACTGGTTGTGGCGTAGCCGGCAGGTGATTTTTGCATGATCGGCAGGTGGTTCTGGCGTGTCGAGCAGGTGGTTCCGGCGTGCTCGGCTGGTGCTTCCGGGGTCATTGGCACGGGGTTCTGGCATGTCTGAGAGGTGGTTCCGGCATGCCCGAAAGGTGATTCCGGTCTGTCCGGTAGGTGGTTCCAGCCTGCACGGCATGTGGTTCTGGTACGTCTCAGAGGTGGTTGCGCATGCCCAACAGCTGATTCCGGACTGTCCGCCACATGGTTCTGGCACGTCTGAGAGGTGGTTCCGGTATGCCCGGCAGGTCATCCCAGAGAGTCCTCCAAGTGGTTCTGGCATAACACGCAGGTGATTTTGGCGTGTCTGGCAGGTTGTTGCGTTGTGCTTGGCAGGTGGTTCAGGCTTGGCCGGCAGGTGGTTCCAGACTGTCCAGGACGTGTTTCCAGCTTCTCCGGCAGGTGGTTCTGGTACGTGTGAGAGGTGGTTCCGCCATGGCTGGCAGGTGATCCCGCACTGTCCCCCAGGTGGTTCTGGCATAGCCAGCAGTTAATATTGGCCTGTGCGGCAGGTGGTTCCAGCCAGTCGAACAGGTGGCTCCGGCGTGCTCGGCAGGTGGTTCCGGTCTGTCCGGTAGGTGATTCCGGCGTGTCCGGCACGTGCTTCCTGCACGTCTGAGAGGTGGTTCCGGCATGCGCGGCAGGTGATTTCGGAGTGTCCGCCAGGTGGTTCTGGCGTACCCGGCAGGTGATTTTGGCGTGTCCGGCAGGTGTTTCTGGCGAGTCGAGCAGGTGGCTCCGGCATGCTCGGCAGGTGCTTCCGGCGTGTCCGGCACGTGGTTCTGGTGTGTCTGAGAGCTGGTTCCGGCATGTCCGGCAGATGATTCCGGAGTGTCCGCCAAGTGGTTCTGGCATACCCGGCTGGTGATTTTGGCATGTCAGGTAGGTGGTTCCGGCGAGTCGAGCAGGTGGCTCCGGCGTGCTCGGCATGTTGTTCACACGGGTCTGGCAGGTGTTTTCCGTCTGTTCGGGGTGTGGTTCCAGCATCTCATGCACATGGTTCTGGCACGTCTGAGATGTGGTTCCGGCCGGCCCGACAGGTGTTTCCACAGTGTCCGCCAAGTTGTACTGGCGTAGTTGGCAGGTGATTTTGGCATGACCGGCAGGTGGTTCCAGCAAGCCCGGCAGGTGATTCCGAAGTGTTCCCCAACTGGTTGTGGCGTAGCCGGCAGGTGATTTTTGCGTGTCCGGCAGGTGGTTCTGGCGAGTCGAGCAGGTGGTTCCGGCGTGCTCGGCAGGTGCTTCCGGGGTCATTGGCACGTGGTTCTGGCATATCTGAGAGGTGGTTCCGGCATGCCCGGCAGGTGATTCCGGAGTGTTCGCCAAGTGGTTCCGGCATAGCCGGCAGGTGATTTTGCATGTCATGCGGTCGTTCCGGCGGGTCGAGCCGGTGATTCCGGCGTGTCCGGCAGGTGGTTCCGGTCTGTCCCCAGGTGGTTCTGTGGTGTCCGGCACGAGGTTCAGTCTGAGAGGCTGTGCCGGCATGCCCCTCACGTGATTCCGGCTTGTCCCCGAAGTGGTGCTGGTGTAGCGGGCAGGTGATTTTGGCATGTCCGGCAGGTGGTTCAGGCGAGTTGAGCAGGTGGTTCCAACGTGCTTGGCAGGTGCTTCCGGCGTCTCCGGCACGTGTTTCTGGCACATCTGACAGGTGGTTCCGGCATGCCCAAAAGGTGATTCCGGTCTGTCCGGTAGGTGGTTCCAGCCTGCACGGCATGTGGTTCTGGTACGTCTCAGAGGTGGTTGCGCATGCCCAACAGGTGATTCCGGACTGTCCGCCACATGGTTCTGGCACGTCTGAGAGGTGGTTCCGACATGCCCGGCAGGTCATCCCAGAGAGTCCTCCAAGTGGTTCTGGCATAACACGCAGGTGATTTTGGCGTGTCTGGCAGGTTGTTCCGCCGTGCTCGGCAGGTGGTTCAGGCATGGCCGTCAGGTGGTTCCAGACTGTCCAGGACGTGTTTCCAGCTTCTCCGGCAGGTGGTTCTGGTACGTCTGAGAGGTGGTTCCGCCATGGCTGGCAGGTGATTCCGGACTGTCCCCCAGGTGGTTCTGGCATAGCCAGCAGTTGATATTGGCCTGTCCGGCAGGTGGTTCCAGCGAGTCGAACAGGTGGCTCCGGCGTGCTCGGCAGGTGGTTCCGGTCTGTCCGGTAGGTGATTCCGGCGTGTCCGGCACGTGCTTCCGGCACGTCTGAGAGGTGGTTCCGGCATGCGCGACAGGTGATTCCGGAGTGTCCGCCAGGTGGTTCTGGCGTACCCGGCAGGTGATTTTGGCGTGTCCGGCAGGTGTTTCTGGCGAGTCGAGCAGGTGGCTCCGGCATGCTCGGCAGGTGCTTCCGGCGTCTCCGGCACGTGGTTCTGGTGTGTCTGAGAGCTGGTTCCGGCATGTCCGGCAGATGATTCCGGAGTGTCCGCCAAGTGGTTCTGGCATACCCGGCAGGTGATTTTGGCATGTCAGGTAGGTGGTTCCGGCGAGTCGAGCAGGTGGTTCCGGCGTGCTCGGCAGGTTGTTCAGACGGGTCTGGCAGGTGTTTTCCGTCTGTTCGGGGTGTGGTTCCAGCATCTCATGAACATGTTTCTGGCACGTCTGAGATGTGGTTCCGGCCGGCCCGACAGGTGTTTCCGCAGTGTCCGCCAAGTGGTTCTGGCGTAGTTGGCAGGTGATTTTGGCATGACCGGCAGGTGGTTCCAGCAAGCCCGGCAGGTGATTCCGAAGTGTTCCCCAACTGGTTGTGGCGTAGCCGGCAGGTGATTTTTGCGTGTCCGGCAGGTGGTTCTGGCGAGTCGAGCAGGTGGTTCCGGCGTGCTCGGCAGGTGCTTCCGGGGTCATTGGCACGTGGTTCTGGCATGTCTGAGAGGTGGTTCCGGCATGCCCGGCAGGTGATTCCGGAGTGTTCGCCAAGTGGTTCTGGCGTAGCCGGCAGGTGATTTTGGCGTGTCCGGCAGGTGGTTCAGGCGAGTTGAGCAGGTGGTTCCGACGTGCTCGGCAGGTGCTTCCGGCGTCTCCGGCACGTGTTTCTGGCACATCTGACAGGTGGTTCCGGCATGCCCAAAAGTTGATTCCGGTCTGTCCGGTAGGTGGTTCCGGCGTGCACGGCACGTGGTTCTGGTACGTGTCAGAGGTGGTTGCGCATGCCCAACAGGTGATTCCGGACTGTCCGCCACGTGCTTCTGGCACGTCTGAGAGGTGGTTCCAACATGCCCGGCAGGTCATTTCGGAGAGTCCTCCAAGTGGTTCTGGCGTAGCCCGCAGGTGATTTTGGCGTGTCCGGCAGGTGGTTCCGCCGTGCTCGGCAGGTGGTTCAGGCATGGCCGGCAGGTGGTTCCAGTCTGTCCAGGACGTGTTTCCAGCTTCTCCGGCAGGTGGTTCTGGTACGTCTGAGAGGTGGTTCCGCCATGACTGGCAGGTGATCCCGGACTGTACCCCAGGTGGTTCTGGCAAAGCCAGCAGTTGATATTGGCCTGTCCGGCAGGTGCTTCCGGCGTCTCCGGCACGTGGTTCTGGTGTGTCTGAGAGCTGGTTCCGGCATGTCCGGCAGATGATTCCGGAGTGTCCGCCAAGTGGTTCTGGCATACCCGGCAGGTGATTTTGGCGTGTCAGGTAGGTGGTTCCGGCGTGCTCGGCAGGTGGTTCAGGCGGGTCTGGCAGGTGGTTTCCGTCTGTTCAGGGTGTGGTTCCAGCATCTCATGCACATGGTTCTGGCACGTCTGAGATGTGGTTCCGGCCGGCCCGACAGGTGTTTCCGCAGTGTCCGCCAAGCGGTTCTGGCATAGTTGGCAGGTGATTTTGGCATGACTGGCAGGTGGTTCCAGCATGCCTGGCAGGTGATTCCGAAGTGTTCCCCAACTGGTTCTGGCATAGCCGGCAGGTGATTTTTGCCTGTCCGGCAGGTGGTTCCAGCGAGTCGAACAGGTGGCTCCGGCGTGCTCGGCAGGTGGTTCCGGTCTGTCCGGTAGGTGATTCCGGCGTGTCCGGCACGTGCTTCCGGCACGTCTGAGAGGTGGTTCCGGCATGCGCGGCAGGTGATTCCGGAGTGTCCGCCAGGTGGTTCTGGCATACCCGGCAGGTGATTTTGGCGTGTCCGGCAGGTGTTTCTGGCGAGTCGAGCAGGTGGCTCCGGCATGCTCGGCAGGTGCTTCCGGCGTCTCCGGCACGTGGTTCTGGTGTGTCTGAGAGCTGGTTCCGGCATGTCCGGCAGATGATTCCGGAGTGTCCGCCAAGTGGTTCTGGCATACCCGGCAGGTGATTTTGGCATGTCAGGGAGGTGGTTCCGGCGAGTCGAGCAGGTGGCTCCGGCGTGCTCGGCAGGTTGTTCAGACGGGTCTGGCAGGTGTTTTCCGTCTGTTCGGGGTGTGGTTCCAGCATCTCATGCACATGGTTCTGGCACGTCTGAGATGTGGTTCCGGCCGGCCCGACAGGTGTTTCCACAGTGTCCGCCAAGTGGTTCTGGCGTAGTTGGCAGGTGATTTTGGCATGACCGGCAGGTGGTTCCAGCAAGCCCGGCAGGTGATTCCGAAGTGTTCCCCAACTGGTTGTGGCGTAGCCGGCAGGTGATTTTTGCGTGTCCGGCAGGTGGTTCTGGCGAGTCGAGCAGGTGGTTCCGGCGTGCTCGGCAGGTGCTTCCGGGGTCATTGGCACGTGGTTCTGGCATGTCTGAGAGGTGGTTCCGGCATGCCCGGCAGGTGATTCCGGAGTGTTCGCCAAGTGGTTCTGGCATAGCCGGCAGGTGATTTTGGCATGTCCAGCAGGTGGTTCCGGCGAGTCGAGCAGGTGGTTCCGACGTGCTCGGCAGGTGCTTCCGGCGTCTCCGGCACGTGTTTCTGGCACATCTGACAGGTGGTTCCGGCATGCCCGAAAGGTGATTCCGGTCTGTCCGGTAGGTGGTTCCAGCCTGCACGGCACGTGGTTCTGGCACGTCTCAGAGGTGGTTCCGGCATGCCCGACAGGTGATTCCGGACTGTCCGCCACATGGTACTGGCACGTCTGAGAGGTGGTTCCGGCAAGCCCGGCAGGTGATCCCAGAGAGTCCTCCAAGTGGTTCTGGCGTAACCGGCAGGTGATTTTGGCGTGTCCGGCAGGTGGTTCCGGCGTGCTCGGCAGGTGGTTCAGGCGTGCTCGGCAGGTGGTTCCAGACTGTCCGGGACGTGTTTCCAGCTTCTCCGGCAGGTGGTTCTGGCACATCTGAGAGGTGGTTCCGGCATGCCCGGCAGGTGATTCCGGAGTGTTCGCCAAGTGTTTCCGGCGTAGCCGGCAGGTGATATTTGCATGTCCAGCGGTCGTTCCGGCGGGTCGAGCCGGTGGTTCCGGCGTGTCCGGCAGGTGGTTCCGGTCTGTCCGGCAGGTGGTTCTGTGGTGTCCGGCACGAGGTTCAGTCTGAGAGGCTGTGCCGGCATGCCCCTCACGTGATTCCGGCTTGTCCCCGAAGTGGTGCTGGTGTAGCGGGCAGGTGATTTTGGCGTGTCCGGCAGGTGGTTCAGGCGAGTTGAGCAGGTGGTTGCGACGTGCTCGGCAGGTGCTTCCGGCGTCTCCGGCACGTGTTTCTGGCACATCTGACTGGTGGTTCCGGCATGCCCAAAAGTTGATTCCGGTCTGTCCGGTAGGTGGTTCCGGCGTGCACGGCACGTGGTTCTGGTACGTGTCAGAGGTGGTTGCGTATGCCCAACAGGTGATTCCGGACTGTCCGCCACGTGCTTCTGGCACGTCTGAGAGGTGGTTCCAACATGCCCGGCAGGTCATTTCGGAGAGTCGTCCAAGTGGTTCTGGCGTAGCCCGCAGGTGATTTTGGCGTGTCCGGCAGGTGGTTCCGCCGTGCTCGGCAGGTGGTTCAGGCATGGCCGTCACGTGGTTCCAGTCTGTCCAGGACGTGTTTCCAGCTTCTCCGGCAGGTGGTTCTGGTACGTCTGAGAGGTGGTTCCGCCATGGCTGGCAGGTGATCCCGGACTGTACCCCAGGTGGTTCTGGCAAAGCCAGCAGTTGATATTGGCCTGTCCGGCAGGTGGTTCCAGCGAGTCGAACAGGTGGCTCCGGCGTTCTTGGCAGGTGGTTCCGGTCTGTCCGGTAGGTGTTTCCGGCGTGTCCGGCACGTGCTTCCGGCACGTCTGAGAGGTGGTTCCGGCATGCGCGGCAGGTGATTCCGTAGTGTCCGCCAGGTGGTTCTGGCATACCCGGCAGGTGATTTTGGCGTGTCCGGCAGGTGTTTCTGGCGAGTCGAGCAGGTGGCTCCGGCATGCTCGGCAGGTGCTTCCGGCGTCTCCGGCACTTGGTTCTGGTGTGTCTGAGAGCTGGTTCCGGCATGTCCGGCAGATGATTCCGGAGTGTCCGCCAAGTGGTTCTGGCATACCCAGCAGGTGATTTTGGCGTGTCAGGGAGGTGGTACCGGTGAGTCGAGCAGGTGGTTCCGGCGTGCTCAGCAGGTGGTTCAGGCGGTTCTGGCAGGTGGTATCCGTCTGTTCGGGGTGTGGTTCCAGCATCTCATGAACACGTTTCTGGCACGTCTGAGATGTGGTTCCAGCCGGCCCGACAGGTGTTTCCGCAGTGTCCGCCAAGCGGTTCTGGCGTAGTTGGCAGGTGATTTTGGCATGACTGGCAGGTGGTTCCAGCAAGCCTGGCAGGTGATTCCAAAGTGTTCACCAACTGGTTGTGGCGTAGCCGGCAGGTGATTTTTGCGTGATCGGCAGGTGGTTCTGGCGAGTCGAGCAGGTGGTTCCGGCGTGCTCGGCTGGTGCTTCCGGGGTCATTGGCACGGGGTTCTGGCATGTCTGAGAGGTGGTTCCTGCATGCCCGGCAAGTGATTCCGGAGTGTTCGCCAAGTGGTTCTGGCATAGTCGGCAGGTGATTTTGGCATGTCCGGCAGGTGGTTCAGGCGAGTTGAGCAGGTGGTTCCAACGTGCTTGGCAGGTGCTTCCGGCGTCTCCGGCACGTGTTTCTGGCACATCTGACAGGTGGTTCCGGCATGCCCGAAAGGTGATTCCGGTCTGTCCGGTAGGTGGTTCCAGCCTGCACGGCATGTGGTTCTGGTACGTCTCAGAGGTGGTTGCGCATGCCCAACAGGTGATTCCGGACTGTCCGCCACATGGTTCTGGCACGTCTGAGAGGTGGTTCCGGCATGCCCGGCAGGTGTTCCCAGAGAGTCCTCCAAGTGGTTCTGGCATAACACGCAGGTGATTTTGGCGTGTCTGGCAGGTTGTTCCGTTGTGCTTGGCAGGTGGTTCAGGCTTGGCCGGCAGGTGGTTCCAGACTGTCCAGGACGTGTTCCCAGCTTCTCCGGCAGGTGGTTCTGGTACGTCTGAGAGGTGGTTCCGCCATGGCTGGCAGGTGATTCCGGACCGTCCCCCAGGTGGTTCTGGCATAGCCAGCAGTTGATATTGGCCTGTCCGGCAGGTGGTTCCAGCGAGTCGAACAGGTGGCTCCGGCGTGCTCGGCAGGTGGTTCCGGTCTGTCCGGTAGGTGATTCCGGCGTGTCCGGCACGTGCTTCCGGCACGTCTGAGAGGTGGTTCCGGCATGCGCGACAGGTGGTTTCGGAGTGTCCGCCAGGTGGTTCTGGCGTACCCGGCAGGTGATTTTGGCGTGTCCGGCAGGTGTTTCTGGCGAGTCGAGCAGGTGGCTCCGGCATGCTCGGCAGGTGCTTCCGGCGTCTCCGGCACGTGGTTCTGGTGTGTCTGAGAGCTGGTTCCGGCATGTCCGGCAGATGATTCCGGAGTGTCCGCCAAGTGGTTCTGGCATACCCGGCTGGTGATTTGGGCATGTCAGGTAGGTGGTTCCGGCGAGTCGAGCAGGTGGCTCCGGCGTGCTCGGCAGGTTGTTCAGACGGGTCTGGCAGGTGTTTTCCGTCTGTTCGGGGTGTGGTTCCAGCATCTCATGCACATGGTTCTGGCACGTCTGAGATGTGGTTCCGGCCGGCCCGACAGGTGTTTCCACAGTGTCCGCCAAGTGGTACTGGCGTAGTTGGCAGGTGATTTTGGCATGACCGGCAGGTGGTTCCAGCAAGCCCGGCAGGTGATTCCGAAGTGTTCCCCAACTGGTTGTGGCGTAGCCGGCAGGTGATTTTTGCGTGTCCGGCAGGTGGTTCTGGCGAGTCGAGCAGGTGGTTCCGGCGTGCTCGGCAGGTGCTTCCGGGGTCATTGGCACGTGGTTCTGGCATATCTGAGAGGTGGTTCCGGCATGCCCGGCAGGTGATTCCGGAGTGTTCGCCAAGTGTTTCCGGCGTAGCCGGCAGGTGATTTTGCATGTCCAGCGGTCGTTCCGGCGGGTCGAGCCGGTGGTTCCGGCGTGTCCGGCAGGTGGTTCCGGTCTGTCCGGCAGGTGCTTCTGTGGTGTCCGGCACGAGGTTCAGTCTGAGAGGCTGTGCCGGCATGCCCCTCACGTGATTCCGGCTTGTCCCCGAAGTGGTGCTGGTGTAGCGGGCAGGTGATTTTGGCGTGTCCGGCAGGTGGTTCAGGCGAGTTGAGCAGGTGGTTGCGACGTGCTCGGCAGGTGCTTCCGGCGTCTCCGGCACGTGTTTCTGGCACATCTGACTGGTGGTTCCGGCATGCCCAAAAGTTGATTCCGGTCTGTCCGGTAGGTGGTTCCGGCGTGCACGGCACGTGGTTCTGGTACGTGTCAGAGGTGGTTGCGTATGCCCAACAGGTGATTCCGGACTGTCCGCCACGTGCTTCTGGCACGTCTGAGAGGTGGTTCCAACATGCCCGGCAGGTCATTTCGGAGAGTCGTCCAAGTGGTTCCGGCGTAGCCCGCAGGTGATTTTGGCGTGTCCGGCAGGTGGTTCCGCCGTGCTCGGCAGGTGGTTCAGGCATGGCCGTCACGTGGGTCCAGTCTGTCCAGGACGTGTTTCCAGCTTCTCCGGCAGGTGGTTCTGGTACGTCTGAGAGGTGGTTCCGCCATGACTGGCAGGTGATCCCGAACTGTACCCCAGGTGGTTCTGGCAAAGCCAGCAGTTGATATTGGCCTGTCCGGCAGGTGGTTCCAGCGAGTCGAACAGGTGGCTCCGGCGTTCTTGGCAGGTGGTTCCGGTCTGTCCGGTAGGTGTTTCCGGCGTGTCCGGCACGTGCTTCCAGCATGTCTGAGAGGTGGTTCCGGCATGCGCGGCAGGTGATTCCGTAGTGTCCGCCAGGTGGTTCTGGCATACCCGGCAGGTGATTTTGGCGTGTCCGGCAGGTGTTTCTGGCGAGTCGAGCAGGTGGCTCCGGCATGCTCGGCAGGTGCTTCCGGCGTCTCCGGCACTTGGTTCTGGTGTGTCTGAGAGCTGGTTCCGGCATGTCCGGCAGATGATTCCGAGTGTCCGCCAAGTGGTTCTGGCATACCCAGCAGGTGATTTTGGCGTGTCAGGGAGGTGGTACCGGTGAGTCGAGCAGGTGGTTCCGGCGTGCTCAGCAGGTTGTTCAGGCGGTTCTGGCAGGTGGTATCCGTCTGTTCGGGGTGTGGTTCCAGCATCTCATGAACACGTTTCTGGCACGTCTGAGATGTGGTTCCGGCCGGCCCGACAGGTGTTTCCGCAGTGTCCGCCAAGCGGTTCTGGCATAGTTGGCAGGTGATTTTGGCATGACTGGCAGGTGGTTCCAGCAAGCCTGGCAGGTGATTCCAAAGTGTTCACCAACTGGTTGTGGCGTAGCCGGCAGGTGATTTTTGCGTGATCGGCAGGTGGTTCTGGCGAGTCGAGCAGGTGGTTCCGGCGTGCTCGGCTGGTGCTTCCGGGGTCATTGGCACGGGGTTCTGGCATGTCTGAGAGGTGGTTCCTGCATGCCCGGCAAGTGATTCCGGAGTGTTCGCCAAGTGGTTCTGGCATAGTCGGCAGGTGATTTTGGCATGTCCGGCAGGTGGTTCAGGCGAGTTGAGCAGGTGGTTCCAACGTGCTTGGCAGGTGCTTCCGGCGTCTCCGGCACGTGTTTCTGGCACATCTGACAGGTGGTTCCGGCATGCCCGAAAGGTGATTCCGGTCTGTCCGGTAGGTGGTTCCAGCCTGCACGGCATGTGGTTCTGGTACGTCTCAGAGGTGGTTGCGCATGCCCAACAGGTGATTCCGGACTGTCCGCCACATGGTTCTGGCACGTCTGAGAGGTGGTTCCGGCATGCCCGGCAGGTCATCCCAGAGAGTCCTCCAAGTGGTTCTGGCATAACACGCAGGTGATTTTGGCGTGTCTGGCAGGTTGTTCCGTTGTGCTTGGCAGGTGGTTCAGGCTTGGCCGGCAGGTGGTTCCAGACTGTCCAGGACGTGTTTCCAGCTTCTCCGGCAGGTGGTTCTGGTACGTCTGAGAGGTGGTTCCGCCATGGCTGGCGGGTGATTCCGGACCGTCCCCCAGGTGGTTCTGGCATAGCCAGCAGTTGATATTGGCCTGTCCGGCAGGTGGTTCCAGCGAGTCGAACAGGTGGCTCCGGCGTGCTCGGCAGGTGGTTCCGGTCTGTCCGGTAGGTGATTCCGGCGTGTCCGGCACGTGCTTCCGGCACGTCTGAGAGGTGGTTCCGGCATGCGCGACAGGTGGTTTCGGAGTGTCCGCCAGGTGGTTCTGGCGTACCCGGCAGGTGATTTTGGCGTGTCCGGCAGGTGTTTCTGGCGAGTCGAGCAGGTGGCTCCGGCATGCTCGGCAGGTGCTTCCGGCGTCTCCGGCACGTGGTTCTGGTGTGTCTGAGAGCTGGTTCCGGCATGTCCGGCAGATGATTCCGGAGTGTCCGCCAAGTGGTTCTGGCATACCCGGCTGGTGATTTGGGCATGTCAGGTAGGTGGTTCCGGCGAGTCGAGCAGGTGGCTCCGGCGTGCTCGGCAGGTTGTTCAGACGGGTCTGGCAGGTGTTTTCCGTCTGTTCGGGGTGTGGTTCCAGCATCTCATGCACATGGTTCTGGCACGTCTGAGATGTGGTTCCGGCCGGCCCGACAGGTGTTTCCACAGTGTCCGCCAAGTGGTACTGGCGTAGTTGGCAGGTGATTTTGGCATGACCGGCAGGTGGTTCCAGCAAGCCCGGCAGGTGATTCCGAAGTGTTCCCCAACTGGTTGTGGCGTAGCCGGCAGGTGATTTTTGCGTGTCCGGCAGGTGGTTCTGGCGAGTCGAGCAGGTGGTTCCGGCGTGCTCGGCAGGTGCTTCCGGGGTCATTGGCACGTGGTTCTGGCATATCTGAGAGGTGGTTCCGGCATGCCCGGCAGGTGATTCCGGAGTGTTCGCCAAGTGTTTCCGGCGTAGCCGGCAGGTGATTTTGCATGTCCAGCGGTCGTTCCGGCGGGTCGAGCCGGTGGTTCCGGCGTGTCCGGCAGGTGGTTCCGGTCTGTCCGGCAGGTGGTTCTCTGGTGTCCGGCACGAGGTTCAGTCTGAGAGGCTGTGCCGGCATGCCCCTCACGTGATTCCGGCTTGTCCCCGAAGTGGTGCTGGTGTAGCGGGCAGGTGATTTTGGCGTGTCCGGCAGGTGGTTCAGGCGAGTTGAGCAGGTGGTTGCGACGTGCTCGGCAGGTGCTTCCGGCGTCTCCGGCACGTGTTTCTGGCACATCTGACTGGTGGTTCCGGCATGCCCAAAAGTTGATTCCGGTCTGTCCGGTAGGTGGTTCCGGCGTGCACGGCACGTGGTTCTGGTACGTGTCAGAGGTGGTTGCGTATGCCCAACAGGTGATTCCGGACTGTCCGCCACGTGCTTCTGGCACGTCTGAGGTGGTTCCAACATGCCCGGCAGGTCATTTCGGAGAGTCGTCCAAGTGGTTCTGGCATAGCCCGCAGGTGATTTTGGCGTGTCCGGCAGGTGGTTCCGCCGTGCTCGGCAGGTGGTTCAGGCATGGCCGTCACGTGGTTCCAGTCTGTCCAGGACGTGTTTCCAGCTTCTCCGGCATGTGGTTCTGGTACGTCTGAGAGGTGGTTCCGCCATGGCTGGCAGGTGATCCCGGACTGTCCCCCAGGTGGTTCTGGCAAAGCCAGCAGTTGATATTGGCCTGTCCGGCAGGTGGTTCCAGCGAGTCGAACAGGTGGCTCCGGCGTTCTTGGCAGCTGGTTCCGGTCTGTCCGGTAGGTGTTTCCGGCGTGTCTGGCACATGCTTCCGGCACGTCTGAGAGGTGGTTCCGGCATGCACGGCAGGTGATTCCATAGTGTCCGCCAGGTGGTTCTGGCATACCCGGCAGGTGATTTTGGCGTGTCCGGCAGGTGTTTCTGGCGAGTCGAGCAGGTGGCTCCGGCATGCTCGGCAGGTGCTTCCGGCGTCTCCGGCACTTGGTTCTGGTGTGTCTGAGAGCCGGTTCCGGCATGTCCGGCAGATGATTCCGGAGTGTCCGCCAAGTGGTTCTGGCATACCCAGCAGGTGATTTTGGCGTGTCAGGGAGGTGGTACCGGTGAGTCGAGCAGGTGGTTCCGGCGTGCTCAGCAGGTGGTTCAGGCGGTTCTGGCAGGTGGTATCCGTCTGTTCGGGGTGTGGTTCCAGCATCTCATGAACACGTTTCTGGCACGTCTGAGATGTGGTTCCAGCCGGCCCGACAGGTGTTTCCGCAGTGTCCGCCAAGCGGTTCTGGCGTAGTTGGCAGGTGATTTTGGCATGACTGGCAGGTGGTTCCAGCAAGCCTGGCAGGTGATTCCAAAGTGTTCACCAACTGGTTGTGGCGTAGCCGGCAGGTGATTTTTGCGTGATCGGCAGGTGGTTCTGGCGAGTCGAGCAGGTGGTTCCGGCGTGCTCGGCTGCTGCTTCCGGGGTCATTGGCACGGGGTTCTGGCATGTCTGAGAGGTGGTTCCTGCATGCCCGGCAAGTGATTCCGGAGTGTTCGCCAAGTGGTTCTGGCATAGTCGGCAGGTGATTTTGGCATGTCCGGCAGGTGGTTCAGGCGAGTTGAGCAGGTGGTTCCAACGTGCTTGGCAGGTGCTTCCGGCGTCTCCGGCACGTGTTTCTGGCACATCTGACAGGTGGTTCCGGCATGCCCGAAAGGTGATTCCGGTCTGTCCGGTAGGTGGTTCCAGCCTGCACGGCATGTGGTTCTGGTACGTCTCAGAGGTGGTTGCGCATGCCCAACAGGTGATTCCGGACTGTCCGCCACATGGTTCTGGCACGTCTGAGAGGTGGTTCCGGCATGCCCGGCAGGTCATCCCAGAGAGTCCTCCAAGTGGTTCTGGCATAACACGCAGGTGATTTTGGCGTGTCTGGCAGGTTGTTCCGTTGTGCTTGGCAGGTGGTTCAGGCTTGGCCGGCAGGTGGTTCCAGACTGTCCAGGACGTGTTTCCAGCTTCTCCGGCAGGTGGTTCTGGTACGTCTGAGAGGTGGTTCCGCCATGGCTGGCAGGTGATTCCGGACCGTCCCCCAGGTGGTTCTGGCATAGCCAGCAGTTGATATTGGCCTGTCCGGCAGGTGGTTCCAGCGAGTCGAACAGGTGGCTCCGGCGTGCTCGGCAGGTGGTTCCGGTCTGTCCGGTAGGTGATTCCGGCGTGTCCGGCACGTGCTTCCGGCACGTCTGAGAGGTGGTTCCGGCATGCGCGACAGGTGGTTTCGGAGTGTCCGCCAGGTGGTTCTGGCGTACCCGGCAGGTGATTTTGGCGTGTCCGGCAGGTGTTTCTGGCGAGTCGAGCAGGTGGCTCCGGCATGCTCGGCAGGTGCTTCCGGCGTCTCCGGCACGTGGTTCTGGTGTGTCTGAGAGCTGGTTCCGGCATGTCCGGCAGATGATTCCGGAGTGTCCGCCAAGTGGTTCTGGCATACCCGGCTGGTGATTTGGGCATGTCAGGTAGGTGGTTCCGGCGAGTCGAGCAGGTGGCTCCGGCGTGCTCGGCAGGTTGTTCAGACGGGTCTGGCAGGTGTTTTCAGTCTGTTCGGGGTGTGGTTCCAGCATCTCATGCACATGGTTCTGGCACGTCTGAGATGTGGTTCCGGCCGGCCCGACAGGTGTTTCCACAGTGTCCGCCAAGTGGTACTGGCATAGTTGGCAGGTGATTTTGGCATGACCGGCAGGTGGTTCCAGCAAGCCCGGCAGGTGATTCCGAAGTGTTCCCCAACTGGTTGCGGCGTAGCCGGCAGGTGATTTTGCGTGTCCGGCAGGTGGTTCCGCCGTGCTCGGCAGGTGGTTCAGGCATGGCCGTCACGTGGTTCCAGTCTGTCCAGGACGTGTTTCCAGCTTCTCCGGCAGGTGGTTCTACTACGTCTGAGAGGTGGTTCCGCCATGGCTGGCAGGTGATCCCGGACTGTCCCCCAGGTGGTTCTGGCATAGCCAGCAGTTGATATTGGCCTGTCCGGCAGGTGGTTCCAGCGAGTTGAACAGGTGGCTCCGGCGTTCTTGGCAGGTGGTTCCGGTCTGTCCGGTAGGTGTTTCCGGCGTGTCCGGCACGTGCTTCCGGCACGTCTGAGAGGTGGTTCCGGCATGCGCGGCAGGTGATTCCGTAGTGTCCGCCAGGTGGTTCTGGCATACCCGGCAGGTGATTTTGGCGTGTCCGGCAGGTGTTTCTGGCGAGTCGAGCAGGTGGCTCCGGCATGCTCGGCAGGTGCTTCCGGCGTCTCCGGCACTTGGTTCTGGTGTGTCTGAGAGCTGGTTCCGGCATGTCCGGCAGATGATTCCGGAGTGTCCGCCAAGTGGTTCTGGCATACCCAGCAGGTGATTTTGGCGTGTCAGGGAGGTGGTACCGGTGAGTCGAGCAGGTGGTTCCGGCGTGCTCAGCAGGTGGTTCAGGCGGTTCTGGCAGGTGGTATCCGTCTGTTCGGGGTGTGGTTCCAGCATCTCATGAACACGTTTCTGGCACGTCTGAGATGTGGTTCCAGCCGGCCCGACAGGTGTTTCCGCAGTGTCTGCCAAGCGGTTGTGGCGTAGTTGGCAGGTGATTTTGGCATGACTGGCAGGTGGTTCCAGCAAGCCTGGCAGGTGATTCCAAAGTGTTCACCAACTGGTTGTGGCGTAGCCGGCAGGTGATTTTTGCGTGATCGGCAGGTGGTTCTGGCGAGTCGAGCAGGTGGTTCCGGCGTGCTCGGCTGGTGCTTCCGGGGTCATTGGCACGGGGTTCTGGCATCTCTGAGAGGTGGTTCCTGCATGCCCGGCAAGTGATTCCGGAGTGTTCGCCAAGTGGTTCTGGCATAGTCGGCAGGTGATTTTGGCATGTCCGGCAGGTGGTTCAGGCGAGTTGAGCAGGTGGTTCCAACGTGCTTGGCAGGTGCTTCCGGCGTCTCCGGCACGTGTTTCTGGCACATCTGACAGGTGGTTCCGGCATGCCCGAAAGGTGATTCCGGTCTGTCCGGTAGGTGGTTCCAGCCTGCACGGCATGTGGTTCTGGTACGTCTCAGAGGTGGTTGCGCATGCCCAACAGGTGATTCCGGACTGTCCGCCACATGGTTCTGGCACGTCTGAGAGGTGGTTCCGGCATGCCCGGCAGGTCATCCCAGAGAGTCCTCCAAGTGGTTCTGGCATAACACGCAGGTGATTTTGGCGTGTCTGGCAGGTTGTTCCGTTGTGCTTGGCAGGTGGTTCAGGCTTGGCCGGCAGGTGGTTCCAGACTGTCCAGGACGTGTTTCCAGCTTCTCCGGCAGGTGGTTCTGGTACGTCTGAGAGGTGGTTCCGCCATGGCTGGCAGGTGATTCCGGACCGTCCCCCAGGTGGTTCTGGCATAGCCAGCAGTTGATATTGGCCTGTCCGGCAGGTGGTTCCAGCGAGTCGAACAGGTGGCTCCGGCGTGCTCGGCAGGTGGTTCCGGTCTGTCCGGTAGGTGATTCCGGCGTGTCCGGCACGTGCTTCCGGCACGTCTGAGAGGTGGTTCCGGCATGCGCGACAGGTGGTTTCGGAGTGTCCGCCAGGTGGTTCTGGCGTACCCGGCAGGTGATTTTGGCGTGTCCGGCAGGTGTTTCTGGCGAGTCGAGCAGGTGGCTCCGGCATGCTCGGCAGGTGCTTCCGGCGTCTCCGGCACGTGGTTCTGGTGTGTCTGAGAGCTGGTTCCGGCATGTCCGGCAGATGATTCCGGAGTGTCCGCCAAGTGGTTCTGGCATACCCGGCTGGTGATTTGGCATGTCAGGAGGTGGTTCCGGCGAGTCGAGCAGGTGGCTCCGGCGTGCTCGGCAGGTTGTTCGGACGGGTCTGGCAGGTGTTTTCCGTCTGTTCGGGGTGTGGTTCCAGCATCTCATGCACATGGTTCTGGCACGTCTGAGATGGTGGTGTGCCGGCCTGCCCGCTCACGTGATTCCGGCTGTCCGCCAAGTGGTGCTGGCGTAGGGGCAGGTGATTTTGGCATGTCCGGCAGGTGGTTCAGGCGAGTTGAGCAGGTGGTTGCGACGTGCTCGGCAGGTGCTTCCGGCGTCTCCGGCACGTGTTTCTGGCACATCTGACTGGTGGTTCCGGCATGCCCAAAAGTTGATTCCGGTCTGTCCGGTAGGTGGTTCCGGCGTGCACGGCACGTGGTTCTGGTACGTGTCAGAGGTGGTTGCGTATGCCCAACAGGTGATTCCGGACTGTCCGCCACGTGCTTCTGGCACGTCTGAGAGGTGGTTCCAACATGCCCGGCAGGTCATTTCGGAGAGTCGTCCAAGTGGTTCTGGCGTAGCACGCAGGTGATTTTGGCGTGTCCGGCAGGTGGTTCCGCCGTGCTCGGCAGGTGGTTCAGGCATGGCCGTCACGTGGTTCCAGTCTGTCCAGGACGTGTTTCCAGCTTCTCCGGCAGGTGGTTCTGGTACGTCTGAGAGGTGGTTCCGCCATGACTGGCAGGTGATCCCGGACTGTACCCCAGGTGGTTCTGGCAAAGCCAGCAGTTGATATTGGCCTGTCCGGCAGGTGGTTCCAGCGAGTCGAACAGGTGGCTCCGGCGTTCTTGGCAGGTGGTTCCGGTCTGTCCGGTAGGTGTTTCCGGCGTGTCTGGCACGTGCTTCCGGCACGTCTGAGAGGTGGTTCCGGCATGCGCGGCAGGTGATTCCGTAGTGTCCGCCAGGTGGTTCTGGCATACCCGGCAGGTGATTTTGGCGTGTCCGGCAGGTGTTTCTGGCGAGTCGAGCAGGTGGCTCCGGCATGCTCGGCAGGTGCTTCCGGCGTCTCCGGCACTTGGTTCTGGTGTGTCTGAGAGCTGGTTCCGGCATGTCCGGCAGATGATTCCGGAGTGTCCGCCAAGTGGTTCTGGCATACCCAGCAGGTGATTTTGGCGTGTCAGGGAGGTGGTACCGGTGAGTCGAGCAGGTGGTTCCGGCGTGCTCAGCAGGTGGTTCAGGCGGTTCTGGCAGGTGGTATCCGTCTGTTCGGGGTGTGGTTCCAGCATCTCATGAACACGTTTCTGGCACGTCTGAGATGTGGTTCCGGCCGGCCCGACAGGTGTTTCCGCAGTGTCCGCCAAGCGGTTCTGGCGTAGTTGGCAGGTGATTTTGGCATGACTGGCAGGTGGTTCCAGCAAGCCTGGCAGGTGATTCCAAAGTGTTCACCAACTGGTTGTGGCGTAGCCGGCAGGTGATTTTTGCGTGATCGGCAGGTGGTTCTGGCGAGTCGAGCAGGTGGTTCCGGCGTGCTCGGCTGGTGCTTCCGGGGTCATTGGCACGGGGTTCTGGCATGTCTGAGAGGTGGTTCCTGCATGCCCGGCAAGTGATTCCGGAGTGTTCGCCAAGTGGTTCTGGCATAGTCGGCAGGTGATTTTGGCATGTCCGGCAGGTGGTTCAGGCGAGTTGAGCAGGTGGTTCCAACGTGCTTGGCAGGTGCTTCCGGCGTCTCCGGCACGTGTTTCTGGCACATCTGACAGGTGGTTCCGGCATGCCCGAAAGGTGATTCCGGTCTGTCCGGTAGGTGGTTCCAGCCTGCACGGCATGTGGTTCTGGTACGTCTCAGAGGTGGTTGCGCATGCCCAACAGGTGATTCCGGACTGTCCGCCACATGGTTCTGGCACGTCTGAGAGGTGGTTCCGGCATGCCCGGCAGGTCATCCCAGAGAGTCCTCCAAGTGGTTCTGGCATAACACGCAGGTGATTTTGGCGTGTCTGGCAGGTTGTTCCGTTGTGCTTGGCAGGTGGTTCAGGCTTGGCCGGCAGGTGGTTCCAGACTGTCCAGGACGTGTTTCCAGCTTCTCCGGCAGGTGGTTCTGGTACGTCTGAGAGGTGGTTCCGCCATGGCTGGCAGGTGATTCCGGACCGTCCCCCAGGTGGTTCTGGCATAGCCAGCAGTTGATATTGGCCTGTCCGGCAGGTGGTTCCAGCGAGTCGAACAGGTGGCTCCGGCGTGCTCGGCAGGTGGTTCCGGTCTGTCCGGTAGGTGATTCCGGCGTGTCCGGCACGTGCTTCCGGCACGTCTGAGAGGTGGTTCCGGC
>NW_027226984.1:0-39805 GCF_037783145.1 Equus przewalskii
GGCAGGTCATCCCAGAGAGTCCTCCAAGTGGTTCTGGAATAACACGCAGGTGATTTTGGCGTGTCTGGCAGGTTGTTCCGTTGTGCTTGGCAGGTGGTTCAGGCTTGGCCGGCAGGTGGTTCCAGACTGTCCAGGACGTATTTCCAGCTTCTCCGGCAGGTGGTTCTGGTACGTCTGAGAGGTGGTTCCGCCATGGCTGGCAGGTGATTCCGGACCGTCCCCCAGGTGGTTCTGGCATAGCCAGCAGTTGAGATATTGGCCTGTCCGGCAGGTGGTTCCAGCGAGTCGAACAGGTCGGCGTGCTCGGCAGGTGGTTCCGGTCTGTCCGGTAGGTGATTCCGGCGTGTCCGGCACGTGCTTCCGGCACGTCTGAGAGGTGGTTCCGGCATGCGCGACAGGTGATTTCGGAGCGTCCGCGAGGGCCTTGGCGTACCCGGCAGGTGATTTTGGCGTGTCCGGCAGGTGTTTCTGGCGAGTCGAGCAGGTGGCTCCGGCAGGCGCGGCAGGTGCTTCCGGCGTCTCCGGCACGTGGTTCTGGTGTGTCTGAGCAGCTGGTTCCGGCATGTCCGGCAGATGATTCCGGAGTGTCCGCCAAGTGGTTCTGGCATACCCGGCTGGTGATTTGGGCATGTCAGGTAGGTGGTTCCGGCGAGTCGAGCAGGTGGCTCCGGCGTGCTCGGCAGGTTGTTCAGACGGGTCTGGCAGGTGTTTTCCGTCTGTTCGGGGTGTGGTTCCAGCATCTCATGCACATGGTTCTGGCACGTCTGAGATGTGGTTCCGGCCGGCCCGACAGGTGTTTCCACAGTGTCCGCCAAGTGGTACCTGGCGTAGTTGGCAGGTGATTTTGGCATGACCGGCAGGTGGTTCCAGCAAGCCCGGCAGGTGATTCCGGAAGTGTTCCCCAACTGGTTGTGGCGTAGCCGGCAGGTGATTTTTGCGTGTCCGGCAGGTGGTTCTGGCGAGTCGAGCAGGTGGTTCCGGCGTGCTCGGCAGGTGCTTCCGGGGTCATTGGCACGTGGTTCTGGCATATCTGAGAGGTGGTTCCGGCATGCCCGGCAGGTGATTCCGGAGTGTTCGCCAAGTGTTTCCGGCGTAGCCGGCAGGTGATTTTGCATGTCCAGCGGTCGTTCCGGCGGGTCGAGCCGGTGGTTCCGGCGTGTCCGGCAGGTGGTTGCGGTCTGCTCCGGCAGGTGGTTCTGTGGTGTCCGGCACGAGGTTCAGTCTGAGAAGGCTGTGCCGGCATGCCCCTCACGTGATTCCGGCTTGTCCCCGAAGTGGTGCTGGTGTAGCGGGCAGGTGATTTTGGCGTGTCCGGCAGGTGGTTCAGGCGAGTTGAGCAGGTGGTTGCGACGTGCTCGGCAGGTGCTTCCGGCGTCTCCGGCACGTGTTTCTGGCACATCTGACTGGTGGTTCCGGCATGCCCGAAAGTTGATTCCGGTCTGTCCGGTAGGTGGTTCCGGCGTGCACGGCACGTGGTTCTGGTACGTCTCAGAGGTGGTTGCGCATGCCCAACAGGTGATTCCGGACTGTCCGCCACGTGCTTCTGGCACGTCTGAGAGGTGGTTCCGACATGCCCGGCAGGTCATTTCGGAGAGTCGTCCAAGTGGTTCTGGCGTAGCCCGCAGGTGATTTTGGCGTGTCCGGCAGGTGGTTCCGCCGTGCTCGGCAGGTGGTTCAGGCATGGCCGTCACGTGGTTCCAGTCTGTCCAGGACGTGTTTCCAGCTTCTCCGGCAGGTGGTTCTGGTACGTCTGAGAGGTGGTTCCGCCATGGCTGGCAGGTGATCCCGGACTGTCCCCCAGGTGGTTCTGGCATAGCCAGCAGTTGATATTGGCCTGTCCGGCAGGTGGTTCCAGCGAGTCGAACAGGTGGCTCCGGCGTGCTCGGCAGGTGGTTCCGGTCTGTCCGGTAGGTGATTCCGGCGTGTCCGGCACGTGCTTCCGGCACGTCTGCAGAGGTGGTTCCGGCATGCGCGACAGGTGATTTCGAAGTGCCGCCAGGTGGTTCTGGCGTACCCGGCAGGTGATTTTGGCGTGTCCGGCAGGTGTTTCTGGCGAGTCGAGCAGGTGGCTCCGGCATGCTCGGCAGGTGCTTCCGGCGTCTCCGGCACTTGGTTCTGGTGTGTCTGAGAGCTGGTTCCGGCATGTCCGGCAGATGATTCCGGAGTGTCCGCCAAGTGGTTCTGGCATACCCAGCAGGTGATTTTGGCGTGTCAGGGAGGTGGTACCGGTGAGTCGAGCAGGTGGTTCCGGCGTGCTCAGCAGGTGGTTCAGGCGGTTCTGGCAGGTGGTATCCGTCTGTTCGGGGTGTGGTTCCAGCATCTCATGAACACGTTTCTGGCACGTCTGAGATGTGGTTCCAGCCGGCCCGACAGGTGTTTCCGCAGTGTCCGCCAAGCGGTTCTGGCGTAGTTGGCAGGTGATTTTGGCATGACCGGCAGGTGGTTCCAGCAAGCCTGGCAGGTGATTCCGAAGTGTTCACCAACTGGTTGTGGCGTAGCCGGCAGGTGATTTTTGCGTGTCCGGCAGGTGGTTCTGGCGAGTCGAGCAGTGGTTCCGGCGTGCCCGGCTGGTGCTTCCGGGGTCATTGGCACGGGGTTCTGGCATGTCTGAGAGGTGGTTCCTGCATGCCCGGCAAGTGATTCCGGAGTGTTCGCCAAGTGGTTCTGGCATAGTCGGCAGGTGATTTTGGCATGTCCGGCAGGTGGTTCAGGCGAGTTGAGCAGGTGGTTCCAACGTGCTTGGCAGGTGCTTCCGGCGTCTCCGGCACGTGTTTCTGGCACATCTGACAGGTGGTTCCGGCATGCCCGAAGGTGATTCCGGTCTGTCCGGTAGGTGGTTCCAGCCTGCACGGCCTGTGTTTCTGGGACGTCTCAGAGGTGGTTGCGCATGCCCAACAGGTGATTCCGGACTGCTGGGCATGGTTCTGGCACGTCTGAGAGGTGGTTCCGGCATGCCCGGCAGGTCATCCCAGAGAGTCCTCCAAGTGGTTCTGGCATAACACGCAGGTGATTTTGGCGTGTCTGGCAGGTTGTTCCGTTGTGCTTGGCAGGTGGTTCAGGCTTGGCCGGCAGGTGGTTCCAGACTGTCCAGGACGTGTTTCCAGCTTCTCCGGCAGGTGGTTCTGGTACGTCTGAGAGGTGGTTCCGCCATGGCTGGCAGGTGATTCCGGACCGTCCCCCAGGTGGTTCTGGCATAGCCAGCAGTTGATATTGGCCTGTCCGGCAGGTGGTTCCAGCGAGTCGAACAGGTGGCTCCGGCGTGCTCGGCAGGTGGTTCCGGTCTGTCCGGTAGGTGTTTCCGGCGTGTCCGGCACGTGCTTCCGGCACGTCTGAGAGGTGGTTCCGGCATGCGCGGCAGGTGATTCCGGAGTGTCCGCCAGGTGGTTCTGGCGTACCCGGCAGGTGATTTTGGCGTGTCCGGCAGGTGTTTCTGGCGAGTCGAGCAGGTGGCTCCGGCATGCTCGGCAGGTGCTTCCGGCGTCTCCGGCACTTGGTTCTGGTGTGTCTGAGAGCTGGTTCCGGCATGTCCGGCAGATGATTCCGGAGTGTCCGCCAAGTGGTTCTGGCATACCCGGCTGGTGATTTGGGCATGTCAGGTAGGTGGTTCCGGCGAGTCGAGCAGGTGGCTCCGGCGTGCTCGGCAGGTTGTTCAGACGGGTCTGGCAGGTGTTTTCCGTCTTTTCGGGGGTGTGGTTCCAGCATCTCATGCACATGGTTCTGGCACGTCTGAGATGTGGTTCCGGCCGGCCCGACAGGTGTTTCCACAGTGTCCGCCAAGTGGTACTGGCGTAGTTGGCAGGTGATTTTGGCATGACCGGCAGGTGGTTCCAGCACGCCTGGCAGGTGATTCCGACGTGTTCCCCAACTGGTTGTGGCGTAGCCGGCAGGTGATTTTTGCGTGTCCGGCAGGTGGTTCTGGCGAGTCGAGCAGGTGGTTCCGGCGTGATCGGCAGGTGCTTCCGGGGTCATTGGCACGTGGTTCTGGCATATCTGAGAGGTGGTTCCGGCATGCCCGGCAGGTGATTCCGGAGTGTTCGCCAAGTGTTTCCGGCGTAGCCGGCAGGTGATTTTGCATGTCCAGCGGTCGTTCCGGCGGGTCGAGCCGGTGGTTCCGGCGTGTCCAGCAGGTGGTTCCGGTCTGTCCGGCAGGTGGTTCTGTGGTGTCCGGCACGAGGTTCAGTCTGAGAGGCTGTGCCGGCATGCCCCTCACGTGATTCCGGCTTGTCCCCGAAGTGGTGCTGGTGTAGCGGGCAGGTGATTTTGGCGTGTCCGGCAGTTGGTTCAGGCGAGTTGAGCAGGTGCTTGCGACGTGCTCGGCAGGTGCTTCCGGCGTCTCCGGCACGTGTTTCTGGCACATCTGACTGGTGGTTCCGGCATGCCCAAAAGTTGATTCCGGTCTGTCCGGTAGGTGGTTCCGGCGTGCACGGCACGTGGTTCTGGTACGTCTCAGAGGTGGTTGCGTATGCCCAACAGGTGATTCCGGACTGTCCGCCACGTGCTTCTGGCACGTCTGAGAGGTGGTTCCAATATGCCCGGCAGGTCATTTCGGAGAGTCGTCCAAGTGGTTCTGGCGTAGCCCGCAGGTGATTTTGGCATGTCC
Organism: Equus przewalskii; assembly: GCF_037783145.1. Classification (NCBI taxonomy): domain Eukaryota; kingdom Metazoa; phylum Chordata; class Mammalia; order Perissodactyla; family Equidae; genus Equus; species Equus przewalskii. Next base: position 4,601 of record NW_027226984.1, read on the forward strand.
GGCAGGTGGTTCCGCCGTGCTCGGCAGGTGGTTCAGGCATGGCCGTCACGTGGTTCCAGTCTGTCCAGGACGTGTTTCCAGCTTCTCCGGCAGGTGGTTCTGGTACGTCTGAGAGGTGGTTCCGCCATGGCTGGCAGGTGATCCCGGACTGTCCCCCAGGTGGTTCTGGCATAGCCAGCAGTTGATATTGGCCTGTCCGGCAGGTGGTTCCAGCGAGTCGAACAGGTGGCTCCGGCGTTCTTGGCAGGTGGTTCCGGTCTGTCCGGTAGGTGTTTCCGGCGTGTCCGGCACGTGCTTCCGGCACGTCTGAGAGGTGGTTCCGGCATGCGCGACAGGTGGTTTCGGAGTGTCCGCCAGGTGGTTCTGGCATACCCGGCAGGTGATTTTGGCGTGTCCGGCAGGTGTTTCTGGCGAGTCGAGCAGGTGGCTCCGGCATGCTCGGCAGGTGCTTCCGGCGTCTCCGGCACGTGGTTCTGGTGTGTCTGAGAGCTGGTTCCGGCATGTCCGGCAGATGATTCCGGAGTGTCCGCCAAGTGGTTCTGGCATACCCGGCTGGTGATTTGGGCATGTCAGGTAGGTGGTTCCGGCGAGCCGAGCAGGTGGCTCCGGCGTGCTCGGCACGTTGTTCAGACGGGTCTGGCAGGTGTTTTCCGTCTGTTCGGGGTGTGGTTCCAGCATCTCATGCACATGGTTCTGGCACATCTGAGATGTGGTTCCGGCCGGCCCGACAGGTGTTTCCACAGTGTCCGCCATGTGGTCCTGGCGTAGTTGGCAGGTGATTTTGGCATGACCGGCAGGTGGTTCCAGCAAGCCCGGCAGGTGATTCCGAAGTGTTCCCCAACTGGTTGTGGCGTAGCCGGCAGGTGATTTTTGCGTGTCCGGCAGGTGGTTCTGGCGAGACGAGCAGGTGGTTCCGGCGTGCTCGGCAGGTGCTTCCGGGGTCATTGGCACGTGTTTCTGGCACATCTGACTGGTGGTTCCGGCATGCCCAAAAGTTGATTCCGGTCTGTCCGGTAGGTGGTTCCGTCGTGCACGGCACGTGGTTGTGGTACGTGTCAGAGGTGGTTGCGTATGCCCAACAGGTGATTCCGGACTGTCCGCCACGTGCTTCTGGCACGTCTGAGAGGTGGTTCCAACATGCCCGGCAGGTCATTTCGGAGAGTCGTCCAAGTGGTTCTGGCGTAGCCCGCAGGTGATTTTGGCATGTCCGGCAGGTGGTTCCGCCGTGCTCGGCAGGTGGTTCAGGCATGGCCGTCACGTGGTTCCAGTCTGTCCAGGACGTGTTTCCAGCTTCTCCGGCAGGTGGTTCTGGTACGTCTGAGAGGTGGTTCCGCCATGGCTGGCAGGTGATCCCGGACTGTCCCCCAGGTGGTTCTGGCATAGCCAGCAGTTGATATTGGCCTGTCCGGCAGGTGGTTCCAGCGAGTCGAACAGGTGGCTCCGGCGTTCTTGGCAGGTGGTTCCGGTCTGTCCGGTAGGTGTTTCCGGCGTGTCTGGCACGTGCTTCCGGCACGTCTGAGAGGTGGTTCCGGCATGCGCGGCAGGTGATTCCGGAGTGTCCGCCAGGTGGTTCTGGCATACCCGGCAGGTGATTTTGGCGTGTCCGGCAGGTGTTTCTGGCGAGTCGAGCAGGTGGCTCCGGCATGCTCGGCAGGTGCTTCCGGCGTCTCCGGCACTTGGTTCTGGTGTGTCTGAGAGCTGGTTCCGGCATGTCCGGCAGATGATTCCGGAGTGTCCGCCAAGTGGTTCTGGCATACCCAGCAGGTGATTTTGGCGTGTCAGGGAGGTGGTACCGGTGAGTCGAGCAGGTGGTTCCGGCGTGCTCAGCAGGTGGTTCAGGCGGTTCTGGCAGGTGGTATCCGTCTGTTCGGGGTGTGGTTCCAGCATCTCATGAACACGTTTCTGGCACGTCTGAGATGTGGTTCCAGCCGGCCCGACAGGTGTTTCCACAGTGTCCGCCAAGTGGTACTGGCGTAGTTGGCAGGTGATTTTGGCATGACCGGCAGGTGGTTCCAGCAAGCCCGGCAGGTGATTCCGAAGTGTTCACCAACTGGTTGTGGCGTAGCTGGCAGGTGATTTTTGCGTGATCGGCAGGTGGCTCTGGCGAGTCGAGCAGGTGGTTCCGGCGTGCTCGGCTGGTGCTTCCGGGGTCATTGGCACGGGGTTCTGGCATGTCTGAGAGGTGGTTCCTGCATGCCCGGCAAGTGATTCCGGAGTGTTCGCCAAGTGGTTCTGGCCTAGTCGGCAGGTGATTTTGGCATGTCCGGCAGGTGGTTCAGGCGAGTTGAGCATGTGGTTACAACGTGCTTGGCAGGTGCTTCCGGCGTCTCCGGCACGTGTTTCTGGCACATCTGACAGGTGGTTCCGGCATGCCTGAAAGGTGATTCCGGTCTGTCCGGTAGGTGGTTCCAGCCTGCACGGCATGTGGTTCTGGTACGTCTCAGAGGTGGTTGCGCATGCCCAACAGGTGATTCCGGACTGTCCGCCACATGGTTCTGGCACGTCTGAGAGGTGGTTCCAACATGCCCGGCAGGTCATTTCGGAGAGTCGTCCAAGTGGTTCTGGCGTAGCCCGCAGGTGATTTTGGTGTGTCCGGCAGGTGGTTCCGCCGTGCTCGGCAGGTGGTTCAGGAATGGCCGTCACGTGGTTCCAGTCTGTCCAGGACGTGTTTCCAGCTTCTCCGGCAGGTGGTTCTGGTACGTCTGAGAGGTGGTTCCGCCATGGCTGGCAGGTGATTCCGGACCGTCCCCCAGGTGGTTCTGGCATAGCCAGCAGTTGATATTGGCCTGTCCGGCAGGTGGTTCCAGCGAGTCGAACAGGTGGCTCCGGCGTGCTCGGCAGGTGGTTCCGGTCTGTCCGGTAGGTATTTCCGGCATGTCCGGGACGTGCTTCCTGCACGTCTGAGAGGTGGTTCCGGCATGCGCGACAGGTGATTTCGGAGTGTCCGCCAGGTGGTTCTGGCGTAGCCGGCAGGTGATTTTGGCGTGTCCGGCAGGTGTTTCTGGCGAGTCGAGCAGTTGGCTCCGGCATGCTCGGCAGGTGCTTCCGGCGTCTCCGGCACGTGGTTCTGGTGTGTCTGAGAGCTGGTTCCGGCATGTCCGGCAGATGATTCCGGAGTGTCCGCCAAGTGGTTCTGGCATACCCGGCTGGTGATTTGGGCATGTCAGGTAGGTGGTTCCGGCGAGTCGAGCAGGTGGCTCCGGCGTGCTCGGCAGGTTGTTCAGACGGGTCTGGCAGGTGTTTTCCGTCTGTTCGGGGTGTGGTTCCAGCATCTCATGCACATGGTTCTGGCACGTCTGAGATGTGGTTCCGGCCGGCCCGACAGGTGTTTCCACAGTGTCCGCCAAGTGGTACTGGCGTAGTTGGCAGGTGATTTTGGCATGACCGGCAGGTGGTTCCAGCAAGCCTGGCAGGTGATTCCGAAGTGTTCCCCAACTGGTTGTGGCGTAGCCGGCAGGTGATTTTTGCGTGTCCGGCAGGTGGTTCTGGCGAGTCGAGCAGGTGGTTCCGGCGTGCTCGGCAGGTGCTTCCGGGGTCATTGGCACGTGGTTCTGGCATATCTGAGAGGTGGTTCCGGCATGCCCGGCAGGTGATTCCGGAGTGTTCGCCAAGTGTTTCCGGCGTAGCCGGAAGGTGATTTTGCATGTCCAGCGGTCGTTCCGGCGGGTCGAGCCGGTGGTTCCGGCGTGTCCAGCAGGTGGTTCCGGTCTGTCCGGCAGGTGGTTCTGTGGTGTCCGGCACGAGGTTCAGTCTGAGAGGCTGTGCCGGCATGCCCCTCACGTGATTCCGGCTTGTCCCCGAAGTGGTGCTGGTGTAGCGGGCAGGTGATTTTGGCGTGTCCGGCAGGTGGTTCAGGCGAGTTGAGCAGGTGGTTGCGACGTGCTCGGCAGGTGCTTCCGGCGTCTCCGGCACGTGTTTCTGGCACATCTGACTGGTGGTTCCGGCATGCCCAAAAGTTGATTCCGGTCTGTCCGGTAGGTGGTTCCGGCGTGCACGGCACGTGGTTCTGGTACGTCTCAGAGGTGGTTGCGTATGCCCAACAGGTGATTCCGGACTGTCTGCCACGTGCTTCTGGCACGTCTGAGAGGTGGTTCCAACATGCCCAGCAGGTCATTTCGGAGAGTCGTCCTAGTGGTTCTGGCGTAGCCCGCTGGTGATTTTGGCGTGTCCGGCAGGTGGTTCCGCCGTGCTCGGCAGGTGGTTCAGGCATGGCCGTCACGTGGTTCCAGTCTGTCCAGGACGTGTTTCCAGCTTCTCCGGCAGGTGGTTCTGGTACATCTGAGAGGTGGTTCCGCCATGGCTGGCAGGTGATCCCGGACTGTCCCCCAGGTGGTTCTGGCATAGCCAGCAGTTGATATTGGCCTGTCCGGCAGGTGGTTCCAGCGAGTCGAACAGGTGGCTCCGGCGTTATTGGCAGGTGGTTCCGGTCTGTCCGGTAGGTGTTTCCGGCGTGTCCGGCACGTGCTTCCGGCACGTCTGAGAGGTGGTTCCGGCATGCGCGGCAGGTGATTCCGTAGTGTCCGCCAGGTGGTTCTGGCGTACCCGGCAGGTGATTTTGGCGTGTCCGGCAGGTGTTTCTGGCGAGTCGAGCAGGTGGCTCCGGCATGCTCGGCAGGTGCTTCCGGCGTCTCCGGCACTTGGTTCTGGTGTGTCTGAGAGCTGGTTCCGGCATGTACGGCAGATGATTCCGGAGTGTCCGCCAAGTGGTTCTGGCATACCCAGCAGGTGATTTTGGCGTGTCAGGGAGGTGGTACCGGTGAGTCGAGCAGGTGGTTCCGGCGTGCTCAGCAGGTGGTTCAGGCGGTTCTGGCAGGTGGTATCCGTCTGTTCGGGGTGTGGTTCCAGCATCTCATGAACACGTTTCTGGCACGTCTGAGATGTGGTTCCAGCCGGCCCGACAGGTGTTTCCGCAGTGTCCGGCAAGCGGTTCTGGCGTACTTGGCAGGTGATTTTGGCATGACCGGCAGGTGGTTCCAGCAAGCCTGGCAGGTGATTCCAAAGTGTTCACCAACTGGTTGTGGCGTAGCCGGCAGGTGATTTTTGCGTGATCGGCAGGTGGTTCTGGCGAGTCGAGCAGGTGGTTCCGGCGTGCCCGGCTGGTGCTTCCGGGGTCATTGGCACGGGGTTCTGGCATGTCTGAGAGGTGGTTCCTGCATGCCCGGCAAGTGATTCCTGAGTGTTCGCCAAGTGGTTCTGGCATAGTCGGCAGGTGATTTTGGCATGTCCGGCAGGTGGTTCAGGCGAGTTGAGCAGGTGGTTCCGACGTGCTTGGCAGGTGCTTCCGGCGTCTCCGGCACGTGTTTCTGGCACATCTGACAGGTGGTTCCGGCATGCCCGAAAGGTGATTCCGGTCTGTCCGTTAGGCGGTTCCAGCCTGCACGGCATGTGGTTCTGGTACGTCTCAGAGGTGGTTGCGCATGCCCAACAGGTGATTCCGGACTGTCCGCCACATGGTTCTGGCACGTCTGAGAGGTGGTTCCGGCATGCCCGGCAGGTCATCCCAGAGAGTCCTCCAAGTGGTTCTGGCATAACACGCAGGTGATTTTGGCGTGTCTGGCAGGTTGTTCCGCTGTGCTTGGCAGGTGGTTCAGGCTTGGCAGGCAGGTGGTTCCAGACTGTCCAGGACGTGTTTCCAGCTTCTCCGGCAGGTGGTTCTGGTACGTCTGAGAGGTGGTTCCGCCATGGCTGGCAGGTGATTCCGGACCGTCCCCCAGGTGGTTCTGGCATAGCCAGCAGTTGATATTGGCCTGTCCGGCAGGTGGTTCCAGCGAGTCGAACAGGCGGCTCCGGCGTGCTCGGCAGGTGGTTCCGGTCTGTCCGGTAGGTGTTTCCGGCGTGTCCGGCACGTGCTTCCGGCACGTCTGAGAGGTGGTTCCAGCATGCGCGGCAGGTGCTTTCGGAGTGTCCGCCAGGTGGTTCTGGCGTACCCGGCATGTGATTTTGGCGTGTCCGGCAGGTGTTTCTGGCGAGTCGAGCAGGTGGCTCTGGCATGCTCGGCAGGTGCTGCCGGCGTCTCCGGCACTTGGTTCTGGTGTGTCTGAGAGCTGTTTCCGGCATGTCCGGCAGATGATTCCGGAGTGTCCGCCAAGTGGTTCTCTCATACACGGCTGGTGATTTGGGCATGTCAGGTAGGTGGTTCCGGCGAGTCGAGCAGGTGGCTCCGGCGTGCTCGGCACGTTGTTCAGACGGGTCTGGCAGGTGTTTTCCGTCTGTTCGGGCTGTGGTTCCAGCATCTCATGCACATGGTTCTGGCACGTCTGAGATGTGGTTCCGGCCGGCCCGACAGGTGTTTCCACAGTGTCAGCCAAGTGGTCCTGGCGTAGTTGGCAGGTGATTTTGGCATGACCGGCAGGTGGTTCCAGCAAGCCCGGCAGGTGATTCCGAAGTGTTCCCCAACTGGTTGTTGCATAGCCGGCAGGTGATTTTTGCGTGTCCGGCAGGTGGTTCTGGCGAGTCGAGCAGGTGGTTCCGGCGTGATCGGCAGGTGCTTCCGGGGTCATTGGCACGTGGTTCTGGCATACCTGAGAGGTGGTTCCGGCATGCCCGGCAGGTGATTCCGGAATGTTTGCCAAGTGTTTCCGGCGTAGCCGGCAGGTGATTTTGCATGTCCAGCGGTCGTTCCGGCGGGTCGAGCCGGTGGTTCCGGCGTGTCCGGCAGGTGGTTCCGGTCTGTCCGGCAGGTGTTTCCGTGGTGTCCGGCACGAGGTTCAGTCTGAGAGGCTGTGCCGGCATGCCCCTCACGTGATTCCGGCTTGTCCCCGAAGTGGTGCTGGTGTAGCGGACAGGTGATTTTGGCGTGTCCGGCAGGTGGTTCAGGCGAGTTGAGCAGGTGCTTGCGACGTGCTCGGCAGGTGCTTCCGGCGTCTCCGGCACGTGTTTCTGGCACATCTGACTGGTGGTTCCGGCATGCCCAAAAGTTGATTCCGCTCTGTCCGGTAGGTGGTTCCGGCATGCACGGCACGTGGTTCTGGTACGTCTCAGAGGTGGTTGCGTATGCCCAACAGGTGATTCCGGACTGTCCGCCACGTGCTTCTGGCACGTCTGAGAGGTGGTTCCAACATGCCCGGCAGGTCATTTCGGAGAGTCGTCCAAGTGGTTCTGGCGTAGCCCGCAGGTGATTTTGGCGTGTCCGGCAGGTGGTTCCGCCGTGCTCGGCAGGTGGTTCAGGCATGGCCGTCACGTGGTTCCAGTCTGTCCAGGAAATGTTTCCAGCTTCTCCGGCAGGTGGTTCTGGTACGTCTGAGAGGTGGTTCCGCCATGGCTGGCAGGTGATCCCGGACCGTCCCCCAGGTGGTTCAGGCATAGCCAGCAGTTGATATTGGCCTGTCCGGCAGGTGGTTCCAGCGAGTCGAACAGGTGGCTCCGGCGTGCTCGGCAGGTGGTTCCGGTCTGTCCGGTAGGTGATTCCGGCGTGTCCGGCACGTGCTTCCGGCACGTCTGAGAGGTGGTTCCGGCATGCGCGACAGGTGGTTTCGGAGTGTCCGCCAGGTGGTTCTGGCGTACCCGGCAGGTGATTTTGGCGTGTCCGGCAGGTGTTTCTGGCGAGTCGAGCAGGTGGCTCCGGCATGCTTGGCAGGTGCTTCCGGCGTCTCCGGCACGTGGTTCTGGTGTGTCTGAGAGCTGGTTCCGGCATGTCCGGCAGATGATTCCAGAGTGTCCGCCAAGTGGTTCTGGCATACCCGGCTGGTGATTTGGGCATGTCAGGTAGGTGGTTCCGGCGAGTCGAGCAGGTGGCTCCGGCGTGCTCGGCAGGTTGTTCAGACGGGTCTGGCAGGTGTTTTCCGTCTGTTCGGGGTGTGGTTCCAGCATCTCATGCACATGGTTCTGGCACGTCTGAGATGTGGTTCCGGCCGGCCCGACAGGTGTTTCCACAGTGTCCGCCAAGTGGTACTGGCGTAGTTGGCAGGTGATTTTGGCATGACCGGCAGGTGGTTCCAGCACGCCCGGCAGGTGATTCCGAAGTGTTCCCCAACTGGTTGTGGCGTAGCCGGCAGGTGATTTTTGCGTGTCCGGCAGGTGGTTCTGGCGAGTCGAGCAGGTGGTTCCGGCGTGCTCGGCAGGTGCTTCCGGGGTCATTGGCACGTGGTTCTGGCATATCTGAGAGGTGGTTCCGGCATGCCCGGCAGGTGATTCCGGAGTGTTCGCCAAGTGTTTCCGGCATAGCTGGCAGGTGATTTTGCATGTCCAGCGGTCGTTCCGGCGGGTCGAGCCGGTGGTTCCGGCGTGTCCGGCAGGTGGTTCCGGTCTGTCCGGCAGGTGGTTCTGTGGTGTACGGCACGAGGTTCAGTCTGAGAGGCTGTGCCGGCATGCCCCTCACGTGATTCCGGCTTGTCCCCGAAGTGGTGCTGGTGTAGCGGGCAGGTGATTTTGGCATGTCCGGCAAGTGGTTCAGGCGAGTTGAGCAGGTGGTTGCGACGTGCTCGGCAGGTGCTTCCGGCGTCTCCGGCACGTGTTTCTGGCACATCTGACTGGTGGTTCCGGCATGCCCGAAAGGTGATTCCGGTCTGTCCGGTAGGTGGTTCCAGCCTGCACGGCATGTGGTTCTGGTACGTCTCAGAGGTGGTTGCGCATGCCCAACAGGTGATTCCGGACTGTCCGCCACATGGTTCTGGCACGTCTGAGAGGTGGTTCCGGCATGCCCGGCAGGTCATCCCAGAGAGTCCTCCAAGTGGTTCTGGCATAACACGCAGGTGATTTTGGCGTGTCTGGCAGGTTGTTCCGTTGTGCTTGGCAGGTGGTTCAGGCTTGGCCGGCAGGTGGTTCCAGACTGTCCAGGACGTGTTTCCAGCTTCTCCGGCAGGTGGTTCTGGTACGTCTGAGAGGTGGTTCCGCCATGGCTGGCAGGTGATTCCGGACCGTCCCCCAGGTGGTTCTGGCATAGCCAGCAGTTGATATTGGCCTGTCCGGCAGGTGGTTCCAGCGAGTCGAACAGGTGGCTCCGGCGTGCTCGGCAGGTGGTTCCGGTCTGTCCGGTAGGTGATTCCGGCGTGTCCGGCACGTGCTTCCGGCACGTCTGAGAGGTGGTTCCGGCATGCGCGACAGGTGGTTTCGGAGTGTCCGCCAGGTGGTTTTGGCGTACCACGCAGGTGATTTTGGCGTGTCCAGCAGGTGTTTCTGGCGAGTCGAGCAGGTGGCTCCGGCATGCTCGGCAGGTGCTTCCGGCGTCTCCGGCACGTGGTTCTGGTGTGTCTGAGAGCTGGTTCCGGCATGTCCGGCAGATGATTCCGGAGTGTCCGCCAAGTGGTTCTGGCATACCCGGCTGGTGATTTGGGCATGTCAGGTAGGTGGTTCCGGCGAGTCTAGCAGGTGGCTCCGGCGTGCTCGGCAGGTTGCTCAGACGGGTCTGGCAGGTGTTTTCCGTCTGTTCGGGGTGTGGTTCCAGCATCTCATGCACATGGTTCTGGCACGTCTGAGATGTGGTTCCGGCCGGCCCGACAGGTGTTTCCACAGGGTCCGCCAAGTCGTCCTGGTGTAGTTGGCAGGTGATTTTGGCATGACCGGCAGGTGGTTCCAGCAAGCCCGGCAGGTGATTCCGAAGTGTTCCCCAACTGGTTGTGGCGTAGCCGGCAGGTGATTTTGGCGTGTCCGGCAGGTGGTTCCGCCGTGCTCGGCAGGTGGTTCAGGCATGGCCGTCACGTGGTTCCAGTCTGTCCAGGACGTGTTTCCAGCTTCTCCGGCAGGTGGTTCTGGTACGTCTGAGAGGTGGTTCCGCCATGGCTGGCAGGTGATCCCGGACTGTCCCCCAGGTGGTTCAGGCATAGCCAGCAGTTGATATTGGCCTGTCCGGCAGGTGGTTCCAGCGAGTCGAACAGGTGGCTCCGGCGTTCTTGGCAGGTGGTTCCGGTCTGTCCGGTAGGTGTTTCCGGCGTTTCCGGCACGTGCTTCCGGCACGTCTGAGAGGTGGTTCCGGCATGCGCGACAGGTGATTCCGTAGTGTCCGCCAGGTGGTTCTGGCGTACCCGGCAGGTGATTTTGGCGTGTCCGGCAGGTGTTTGTGGCGAGTCGAGCAGGTGGCTCCGGCATGCTCGGCAGGTGCTTCCGGCGTCTCCGGCACTTGGTTCTGGTGTGTCTGAGAGCTGGTTCCGGCATGTCCGGCAGATGATTCCGGAGTGTCCGCCAAGTGGTTCTGGCATACCCAGCAGGTGATTTTGGCGTGTCAGGGAGGTGGTACCGGTGAGTCGAGCAGGTGGTTCCGGCGTGCTCAGCAGGTGGTTCAGGCGGTTCTGGCAGGTGGTATCCGTCTGTTCGGGGTGTGGTTCCAGCATCTCATGAACACGTTTCTGGCACGTCTGAGATGTGGTTCCAGCCGGCCCGACAGGTGTTTCCGCAGTGTCCGCCAAGCGGTTCTGGCGTAGTTGGCAGGTGATTTTGGCATGACTGGCAGGTGGTTCCAGCAAGCCTGGCAGGTGATTCCAAAGTGTTCACCAACTGGTTGTGGCGTAGCCGGCAGGTGATTTTTGCGTGATCGGCAGGTGGTTCTGGCGAGTCGAGCAGGTGGTTCCGGCGTGCTCGGCTGGTGCTTCCGGGGTCATTGGCACGGGGTTCTGGCATGTCTGAGAGGTGGTTCCTGCATGCCCGGCAAGTGATTCCGGAGTGTTCACCAAGTGGTTCTGGCATAGTCGGCAGGTGATTTTGGCATGTCCGGCAGGTGGTTCAGGCGAGTTGAGCAGGTGGTTGCGACGTGCTTGGCAGGAGCTTCCGGCGTCTCCGGCACGTGTTTCTGGCCCATCTGACAGGTGGTTCCGGCATGCCCGAAAGGTGATTCCGGTCTGTCCGGTAGGTGGTTCCAGCCTTCACGGCATGTGGTTCTGGTACGTCTCAGAGGTGGTTGCGCATGCCCAACAGGTGATTCCGGACTGTCCGCCACATGGTTCTGGCACGTCTGAGAGGTGGTTCCGGCATGCCCGGCAGGTCATCCCAGAGAGTCCTCCAAGTGGTTCTGGCATAACACGCAGGTGATTTTGGCGTGTCTGGCAGGTTGTTCCGTTGTGCTTGGCAGGTGGTTCAGGCTTGGCCGGCAGGTGGTTCCAGACTGTCCAGGACGTGTTTCCAGCTTCTCCGGCAGGTGGTTCTGGTACGTCTGAGAGGTGGTTCCGCCATGGCTGGCAGGTGATTCCGGACCGTCCCCCAGGTGGTTCTGGCATAGCCAGCAGTTGATATTGGCCTGTCCGGCAGGTGGTTCCAGCGAGTCGAACAGGTGGCTCCGGCGTGCTCGGCAGGTGGTTCCGGACTGTCCGGTAGGTGATTCCGGCGTGTCCGGCACGTGCTTCCGGCACGTCTGAGAGGTGGTTCCGGCATGCGCGACAGGTGGTTTCGGAGTGTCCGCCAGGTGGTTCTGGCGTACCCCGCAGGTGATTTTGGCGTGTCCGGCAGGTGTTTCTGGCGAGTCGAGCAGGTGGCTCCGGCATGCTCGGCAGGTGCTTCCGGCGTCTCCGGCACGTGGTTCTGGTGTGTCTGAGAGCTGGTTCCGGCATGTCCGGCAGATGATTCCGGAGTGTCCGCCAAGTGGTTCTGGCATACCCGGCTGGTGATTTGGGCATGTCAGGTAGGTGGTTCCGGCGAGTCGAGCAGGTGGCTCCGGCGTGCTCGGCAGGTTGCTCAGACGGGTCTGGAAGGTGTTTTCCGTCTGTTCGGGGTGTGGTTCCAGCATCTCATGCACATGGTTCTGGCACGTCTGAGATGTGGTTCCGGCCGGCCCGACAGGTGTTTCCACAGTGTCCGCCAAGTGGTCCTGGCGTAGTTGGCAGGTGATTTTGGCATGACCGGCAGGTGGTTCCAGCAAGCCCGGCAGGTGATTCCGAAGTGTTCCCCAACTGGTTGTGGCGTAGCCGGCAGGTGATTTTTGCGTGTCCGGCAGGTGGTTCTGGCGAGTCGAGCAGGTGGTTCCGGCGTGCTCGGCAGGGGCTTCCGGGGTCATTGGCACGTGGTTCTGGCATATCTGAGAGGTGGTTCCGGCATGCCCGGCAGGTGATTCCGGAGTGTTCGCCAAGTGTTTCCGGCATAGCCGGCAGGTGATTTCGCATGTCCAGCGGTCGTTCCGGCGGGTCGAGCCGGTGGTTCCGGCGTGTCCGGCAGGTGGTTCCGGTCTGTCCGGCAGGTGGTTCTGTGGTGTCCGGCACGAGGTTCAGTCTGAGAGGCTGTGCCGGCATGCCCCTCACGTGATTCCGGCTTGTCCCCGAAGTGGTGCTGGTGTAGCGGGCAGGTGATTTTGGCATGTCCGGCAAGTGGTTCAGGCGAGTTGAGCAGGTGGTTGCGACGTGCTCGGCAGGTGCTTCCGGCGTCTCCGGCACGTGTTTCTGGCACATCTGACTGGTGGTTCCGGCATGCCCAAAAGTTGATTCCGGTCTGTCCGGTAGGTGGTTCCGGCGTGCACGGCACGTGGTTCTGGTACGTCTCAGAGGTGGTTGCGTATGCCCAACAGGTGATTCCGGACTGTCCGCCACGTGCTTCTGGCACGTCTGAGAGGTGGTTCCAACATGCCCGGCAGGTCATTTCGGAGAGTCGTCCAAGTGGTTCTGGCGTAGCCCGCAGGTGATTTTGGCGTGTCCGGCAGGTGGTTCCGCCGTGCTCGGCAGGTGGTTCAGGCATGGCCGTCACGTGGTTCCAGTCTGTCCAGGACGTTTTTCCAGCTTCTCCGGCAGGTGGTTCTGGTACGTCTGAGAGGTGGTTCCGCCATGGCTGGCAGGTGATCCCGGACTGTCCCCCAGGTGGTTCAGGCATAGCCAGCAGTTGATATTGGCCTGTCCGGCAGGTGGTTCCAGCGAGTCGAACAGGTGGCTCCGGCGTTCTTGGCAGGTGGTTCCGGTCTGTCCAGTAGGTGTTTCCGGCGTTTCCGGCACGTGCTTCCGGCACGTCTGAGAGGTGGTTCCGGCTTGCGCGACAGGTGATTCCGTAGTGTCCGCCAGGTGGTTCTGGCGTACCCGGCAGGTGATTTTGGCGTGTCCGGCAGGTGTTTGTGGCGAGTCGAGCAGGTGGCTCCGGCATGCTCGGCAGGTGCTTCCGGCGTCTCCGGCACTTGGTTCTGGTGTGTCTGAGAGCTGGTTCCGGCATGTCCGGCAGATGATTCCGGAGTGTCCGCCAAGTGGTTCTGGCATACCCAGCAGGTGATTTTGGCGTGTCAGGGAGGTGGTACCGGTGAGTCGAGCAGGTGGTTCCGGCGTGCTCAGCAGGTGGTTCAGGCGGTTCTGGCAGGTGGTATCCGTCTGTTCGGGGTGTGGTTCCAGCATCTCATGAACACGTTTCTGGCACGTCTGAGATGTGGTTCCAGCCGGCCCGACAGGTGTTTCCGCAGTGTCCGCCAAGCGGTTCTGGCGTAGTTGGCAGGTGATTTTGGCATGACTGGCAGGTGGTTCCAGCAAGCCTGGCAGGTGATTCCAAAGTGTTCACCAACTGGTTGTGGCGTAGCCGGCAGGTGATTTTTGCGTGATCGGCAGGTGGTTCTGGCGAGTCGAGCAGGTGGTTCCGGCGTGCTCGGCTGGTGCTTCCGGGGTCATTGGCACGGGGTTCTGGCATGTCTGAGAGGTGGTTCCTGCATGCCCGGCAAGTGATTCCGGAGTGTTCACCAAGTGGTTCTGGCATAGTCGGCAGGTGATTTTGGCATGTCCGGCAGGTGGTTCAGGCGAGTTGAGCAGGTGGTTGCGACGTGCTTGGCAGGAGCTTCCGGCGTCTCCGGCACGTGTTTCTGGCCCATCTGACAGGTGGTTCCGGCATGCCCAAAAGGTGATTCCGGTCTGTCCGGTAGGTGGTTCCAGCCTTCACGGCATGTGGTTCTGGTACGTCTCAGAGGTGGTTGCGCATGCCCAACAGGTGATTCCGGACTGTCCGCCACATGGTTCTGGCACGTCTGAGAGGTGGTTCCGGCATGCCCGGCAGGTCATCCCAGAGAGTCCTCCAAGTGGTTCTGGCATAACACGCAGGTGATTTTGGCGTGTCTGGCAGGTTGTTCCGTTGTGCTTGGCAGGTGGTTCAGGCTTGGCCGGCAGGTGGTTCCAGACTGTCCAGGACGTGTTTCCAGCTTCTCCGGCAGGTGGTTCTGGTACGTCTGAGAGGTGGTTCCGCCATGGCTGGCAGGTGATTCCGGACCGTCCCCCAGGTGGTTCTGGCATAGCCAGCAGTTGATATTGGCCTGTCCGGCAGGTGGTTCCAGCGAGTCGAACAGGTGGCTCCGGCGTGCTCGGCAGGTGGTTCCGGTCTGTCCGGTAGGTGATTCCGGCGTGTCCGGCACGTGCTTCCGGCACGTCTGAGAGGTGGTTCCGGCATGCGCGACAGGTGGTTTCGGAGTGTCCGCCAGGTGGTTCTGGCGTACCCCGCAGGTGATTTTGGCGTGTCCGGCAGGTGTTTCTGGCGAGTCGAGCAGGTGGCTCCGGCATGCTCGGCAGGTGCTTCCGGCGTCTCCGGCACGTGGTTCTGGTGTGTCTGAGAGCTGGTTCCGGCATGTCCGGCAGATGATTCCGGAGTGTCCGCCAAGTGGTTCTGGCATACCCGGCTGGTGATTTGGGCATGTCAGGTAGGTGGTTCCGGCGAGTCGAGCAGGTGGCTCCGGCGTGCTCGGCAGGTTGCTCAGACGGGTCTGGAAGGTGTTTTCCGTCTGTTCGGGGTGTGGTTCCAGCATCTCATGCACATGGTTCTGGCACGTCTGAGATGTGGTTCCGGCCGGCCCGACAGGTGTTTCCACAGTGTCCGCCAAGTGGTCCTGGCGTAGTTGGCAGGTGATTTTGGCATGACCGGCAGGTGGTTCCAGCAAGCCCGGCAGGTGATTCCGAAGTGTTCCCCAACTGGTTGTGGCGTAGCCGGCAGGTGATTTTTGTGTGTCCGGCAGGTGGTTCTGGCGAGTCGAGCAGGTGGTTCCGGCGTGCTCGGCAGGGGCTTCCGGGGTCATTGGCACGTGGTTCTGGCATATCTGAGAGGTGGTTCCGGCATGCCCGGCAGGTGATTCCGGAGTGTTCGCCAAGTGTTTCCGGCATAGCCGGCAGGTGATTTCGCATGTCCAGCGGTCGTTCCGGCGGGTCGAGCCGGTGGTTCCGGCGTGTCCGGCAGGTGGTTCCGGTCTGTCCGGCAGGTGGTTCTGTGGTGTCCGGCACGAGGTTCAGTCTGAGAGGCTGTGCCGGCATGCCCCTCACGTGATTCCGGCTTGTCCCCGAAGTGGTGCTGGTGTAGCGGGCAGGTGATTTTGGCATGTCCGGCAAGTGGTTCAGGCGAGTTGAGCAGGTGGTTGCGACGTGCTCGGCAGGTGCTTCCGGCGTCTCCGGCACGTGTTTCTGGCACATCTGACTGGTGGTTCCGGCATGCCCAAAAGTTGATTCCGGTCTGTCCGGTAGGTGGTTCCGGCGTGCACGGCACGTGGTTCTGGTACGTCTCAGAGGTGGTTGCGTATGCCCAACAGGTGATTCCGGACTGTCCGCCACGTGCTTCTGGCACGTCTGAGAGGTGGTTCCAACATGCCCGGCAGGTCATTTCGGAGAGTCGTCCAAGTGGTTCTGGCGTAGCCCGCAGGTGATTTTGGCGTGTCCGGCAGGTGGTTCCGCCGTGCTCGGCAGGTGGTTCAGGCATGGCCGTCACGTGGTTCCAGTCTGTCCAGGACGTGTTTCCAGCTTCTCCGGCAGGTGGTTCTGGTACGTCTGAGAGGTGGTTCCGCCATGGCTGGCAGGTGATCCCGGACTGTCCCCCAGGTGGTTCTGGCATAGCCAGCAGTTGATATTGGCCTGTCCGGCAGGTGGTTCCAGCGAGTCGAACAGGTGGCTCCGGCGTTCTTGGCAGGTGGTTCCGGTCTGTCCGGTAGGTGTTTCCGGCGTGTCCGGCACGTGCTTCCGGCACGTCTGAGAGGTGGTTCCGGCATGCGCGACAGGTGATTTCGGAGTGTCCGCCAGGTGGTTCTGGCGTACCCGGCAGGTGATTTTGGCGTGTCCGGCAGGTGTTTCTGGCGAGTCGAGCAGGTGGCTCCGGCATGCTCGGCAGGTGCTTCCGGCGTCTCCGGCACTTGGTTCTGGTGTGTCTGAGAGCTGGTTCCGGCATGTCCGGCAGATGATTCCGGAGTGTCCGCCAAGTGGTTCTGGCATACCCGGCTGGTGATTTGGGCATGTCAGGTAGGTGGTTCCGGCGAGTCGAGCAGGTGGCTCCGGCGTGCTCGGCAGGTTGTTCAGACGGGTCTGGCAGGTGTTTTCCGTCTGTTCGGGGTGTGGTTCCAGCATCTCATGCACATGGTTCTGGCACGTCTGAGATGTGGTTCCGGCCGGCCCGACAGGTGTTTCCACAGTGTCCGCCAAGTGGTCCTGGCGTAGTTGGCAGGTGATTTTGGCATGACCGGCAGGTGGTTCCAGCAAGCCTGGCAGGTGATTCCAAAGTGTTCCCCAACTGGTTGTGGCGTAGCCGGCAGGTGATTTTTGCGTGATCGGCAGGTGGTTCTGGCGAGTCGAGCAGGTGGTTCCGGCGTGCTCGGCTGGTGCTTCCGGGGTCATTGGCACGGGGTTCTGGCATGTCTGAGAGGTGGTTCCTGCATGCCCGGCAAGTGATTCCGGAGTGTTCGCCAAGTGGTTCTGGCATAGTCGGCAGGTGATTTTGGCATGTCCGGCAGGTGGTTCAGGCGAGTTGAGCAGGTGGTTGCGACGTGCTTGGCAGGTGCTTCCGGCGTCTCCGGCACGTGTTTCTGGCACATCTGACAGGTGGTTCCGGCATGCCCGAAAGGTGATTCCGGTCTGTCCGGTAGGTGGTTCCGGCCTGCACGGCATGTGGTTCTGGTACGTCTCAGAGGTGGTTGCGCATGCCCAACAGGTGATTCCGGACTGTCCGCCACGTGGTTCTGGCACGTCTGAGAGGTGGTTCCGACATGCCCGGCAGGTCATTTCGGAGAGTCGTCCAAGTGGTTCTGGCGTAGCACGCAGGTGATTTTGGCGTGTCTGGCAGGTGGTTCCGTTGTGCTCGGCAGGTGGTTCAGGCATGGCCGTCACGTGGTTCCAGACTGTCCAGGACGTGTTTCCAGCTTCTCCGGCAGGTGGTTCTGGTACGTCTGAGAGGTGGTTCCGCCATGGCTGGCAGGTGATTCCGGACTGTCCCCCAGGTGGTTCTGGCATAGCCAGCAGTTGATATTGGCCTGTCCGGCAGGTGGTTCCAGCGAGTCGAACAGGTGGCTCCGGCGTTCTTGGCAGGTGGTTCCGGTCTGTCCGGTAGGTGTTTCCGGCGTGTCCGGCACGTGCTTCCGGCACGTCTGAGAGGTGGTTCCGGCATGCGCGACAGGTGGTTTCGGAGTGTCCGCCAGGTGGTTCTGGCGTACCCGGCAGGTGATTTTGGCGTGTCCGGCAGGTGTTTCTGGCGAGTCGAGCAGGTGGCTCCGGCATGCTCGGCAGGTGCTTCCGGCGTCTCCGGCACGTGGTTCTGGTGTGTCTGAGAGCTGGTTCCGGCATGTCCGGCAGATGATTCCGGAGTGTCCGCCAAGTGGTTCTGGCATACCCGGCTGGTGATTTGGGCATGTCAGGTAGGTGGTTCCGGCGAGTCGAGCAGGTGGCTCCGGCGTGCTCGGCAGGTTGTTCAGACGGGTCTGGCAGGTGTTTTCCGTCTGTTCGGGGTGTGGTTCCAGCATCTCATGCACATGGTTCTGGCACGTCTGAGATGTGGTTCCGGCCGGCCCGACAGGTGTTTCCACAGTGTCCGCCAAGTGGTACTGGCGTAGTTGGCAGGTGATTTTGGCATGACTGGCAGGTGGTTCCAGCAAGCCTGGCAGGTGATTCCAAAGTGTTCACCAACTGGTTGTGGCGTAGCCGGCAGGTGATTTTTGCGTGATCGGCAGGTGGTTCTGGCGAGTCGAGCAGGTGGTTCCGGCGTGCTCGGCTGGTGCTTCCGCGGTCATTGGCACGGGATTCTGTCATGTCTGAGAGGTGGTTCCTGCATGCCCGGCAAGTGATTCCGGAGTGTTCGCCAAGTGGTTCTGGCATAGTCGGCAGGTGATTTTGGCATGTCCGGCAGGTGGTTCAGGCGAGTTGAGCAGGTGGTTGCGACGTGCTTGGCAGGTGCTTCCGGCGTCTCCGGCACGTGTTTCTGGCACATCTGACAGGTGGTTCCGGCATGCCCGAAAGGTGATTCGGGTCTGTCCGGTAGGTGGTTCCAGCCTGCACGGCATGTGGTTCTGGTACGTCTCAGAGGTGGTTGCGCATGCCCAACAGGTGATTCCGGACTGTCCGCCACATGGTTCTGGCACGTCTGAGAGGTGGTTCCGGCATGCCCGGCAGGTCATCCCAGAGAGTCCTCCAAGTGGTTCTGGCATAACACGCAGGTGATTTTGGCGTGTCTGGCAGGTTGTTCCGTTGTGCTTGGCAGGTGGTTCAGGCTTGGCCGGCAGGTGGTTCCAGACTGTCCAGGACGTGTTTCCAGCTTCTCCGGCAGGTGGTTCTGGTACGTCTGAGAGGTGGTTCCGCCATGGCTGGCAGGTGATTCCGGACCGTCCCCCAGGTGGCTCTGGCATAGCCAGCAGTTGATATTGGCCTGTCCGGCAGGTGGTTCCAGCGAGTCGAACAGGTGGCTCCGGCGTGCTCGGCAGGTGGTTCCGGTCTGTCCGGTAGGTGATTCCGGCGTGTCCGGCACGTGCTTCCGGCACGTCTGAGAGGTGGTTCCGGCATGCGCGACAGGTGGTTTCGGAGTGTCCGCCAGGTGGTTCTGGCGTACCCGGCAGGTGATTTTGGCGTGTCCGGCAGGTGTTTCTGGCGAGTCGAGCAGGTGGCTCCGGCATGCTCGGCAGGTGCTTCCGGCGTCTCCGGCACGTGGTTCTGGTGTGTCTGAGAGCTGGTTCCGGCATGTCCGGCAGATGATTCCGGAGTGTCCGCCAAGTGGTTCTGGCATACCCGGCTGGTGATTTGGGCATGTCAGGTAGGTGGTTCCGGCGAGTCGAGCAGGTGGCTCCGGCGTGCTCGGCACGTTGTTCAGACGGGTCTGGCAGGTGTTTTCCGTCTGTTCGGGATGTGGTTCCAGCATCTCATGCACATGGTTCTGGCACGTCTGAGATGTGGTTCCGGCCGGCCCGACAGGTGTTTCCACAGTGTCCGCCAAGTGGTACTGGCGTAGTTGGCAGGTGATTTTGGCATGACCGGCAGGTGGTTCCAGCAAGCCCGGCAGGTGATTCCGAAGTGTTCCCCAACTGGTTGTGGCGTAGCAGGCAGGTGATTTTTGCGTGTCCGGCAGGTGGTTCTGGCGAGTCGAGCAGGTGGTTCCGGCGTGCTCTGCAGGTGCTTCCGGGGTCATTGGCACGTGGTTCTGGCATATCTGAGAGGTGGTTCCGGCATGCCCGGCAGGTGATTCCGGAGTGTTCGGCAAGTGTTTCCGGCGTAGCCGGCAGGTGCTTTTGCATGTCCAGCGGTCGTTCCGGTGGGTCGAGCCGGTGGTTCCGGCGTGTCCGGCAGGTGGTTCCGGTCTGTCCGGCAGGTGGTTCTGTGGTGTCCGGCACGAGGTTCAGTCTGAGAGGCTGTGCCGGCATGCCCCTCACGTGATTCCGGCTTGTCCCCGAAGTGGTGCTGGTGTAGCGGGCAGGTGATTTTGGCGTGTCTGGCGGGTGGTTCCGCCGTGCTCGGCAGGTGGTTCAGGCATGGCCGTCACGTGGTTCCAGTCTGTCCAGGACGTGTTTCCAGCTTCTCCGGCAGGTGGTTCTGGTACGTCTGAGAGGTGGTTCCGCCATGGCTGGCAGGTGATCCCGGACTGTCCCCCAGGTGGTTCTGGCATAGCCAGCAGTTGATATTGGCCTGTCCGGCAGGTGGTTCCAGCGAGTCGAACAGGTGGCTCCGGCGTTCTTGGCAGGTGGTTCCGGTCTGTCCGGTAGGTGTTTCCGGCGTGTCCGGCACGTGCTTCCGGGACGTCTGAGAGGTGGTTCCGGCATGCGCGGCAGGTGATTCCGTAGTGTCCGCCAGGTTGTTCTGGCATACACGGCAGGTGATTTTGGCGTGTCCGGCAGGTGTTTTTGGCGAGTCGAGCAGGTGGCTCCGGCATGCTCGGCAGGTGCTTCCGGCGTCTCCGGCACTTGGTTCTGGTGTGTTTGAGAGCTGGTTCCGGCATGTCCGGCAGATGATTCCAGAGTGTCCGCCAAGTGGTTCTGGCATACCCAGCAGGTGATTTTGGCGTGTCAGGGAGGTGGTACCGGTGAGTCGAGCAGGTGGTTCCGGCGTGCTCAGCAGGTGGTTCAGGCGGTTCTGGCAGGTGGTATCCGTCTGTTCGGGGTGTGGTTCCAGCATCTCATGAACACGTTTCTGGCACGTCTGAGATGTGGTTCCAGCCGGCCCGACAGGTGTTTCCGCAGTGTCCGCCAAGCGGTTCTGGCGTAGTTGGCAGGTGATTTTGGCATGACTGGCAGGTGGTTCCAGCAAGCCTGGCAGGTGATTCCAAAGTGTTCACCAACTGGTTGTGGCGTAGCCGGCAGGTGATTTTTGCGTGATCGGCAGGTGGTTCTGGCGAGTCGAGCAGGTGGTTCCGGCGTGCTCGGCTGGTGCTTCCGGGGTCATTGGCACGGGGTTCTGGCATGTCTGAGAGGTGGTTCCGGCATGCCCGGCAGGTGATTCCGGAGTGTTCGCCAAGTGGTTCTGGCATAGTCGGCCGGTGATTTTGGCATGTCCGGCAGGTGGTTCAGGCGAGTTGAGCAGGTGGTTCCAACGTGCTTGGCAGGTGCTTCCGGCGTCTCCGGCACGTGTTTCTGGCACATCTGACAGGTGGTTCCGGCATGCCCGAAAGGTGATTCCGGTCTGTCCGGTAGGTGGTTCCAGCCTGCACGGCATGTGGTTCTGGTACGTCTCAGAGGTGGTTGCGCATGCCCAACAGGTGATTCCGGACTGTCCGCCACATGGTTCTGGCACGTCTGAGAGGTGGTTCCGGCATGCCCGGCAGGTCATCCCAGAGAGTCCTCCAAGTGGTTCTGGCATAACACGCAGGTGATTTTGGCGTGTCTGGCAGGTTGTTCCGTTGTGCTTGGCAGGTGGTTCAGGCTTGGCCGGCAGGTGGTTCCAGACTGTCCAGGACGTGTTTCCAGCTTCTCCGGCAGGTGGTTCTGGTACGTCTGAGAGGTGGTTCCGCCATGGCTGGCAGGTGATTCCGGACCGTCCCCCAGGTGGTTCTGGCATAGCCAGCAGTTGATATTGGCCTGTCCGGCAGGTGGTTCCAGCGAGTCGAACAGGTGGCTCCGGCGTGCTCGGCAGGTGGTTCCGGTCTGTCCGGTAGGTGATTCCGGCGTGTCCGGCACGTGCTTCCGGCACGTCTGAGAGGTGGTTCCGGCATGCGCGACAGGTGGTTTCGGAGTGTCCGCCAGGTGGTTCTGGCGTACCCGGCAGGTGATTTTGGCGTGTCCGGCAGGTGTTTCTGGCGAGTCGAGCAGGTGGCTCCGGCATGCTCGGCAGGTGCTTCCGGCGTCTCCGGCACGTGGTTCTGGTGTGTCTGAGAGCTGGTTCCGGCATGTCCGGCAGATGATTCCGGAGTGTCCGCCAAGTGGTTCTGGCATACCCGGCTGGTGATTTGGGCATGTCAGGTAGGTGGTTCCGGCGAGTCGAGCAGGTGGCTCCGGCGTGCTCGGCACGTGGTTCTGGTACGTCTCAGATGTGGTTGCGCCTGCCCGACAGGTGATTCCGGACTGTCCGCCACGTGCTTCTGGCATGTCTGAGAGGTGGTTCCGACATGCCCGGCAGGTGATTCCGGAGTGTCGCCAAGTGGTTCTGGCGTAGCCCGCAGGTGATTTTGGCGTGTCCGGCAGGTGGTTCCGCCGTGCTCGGCAGGTGGTTCAGGCATGGCCGTCACGTGGTTCCAGTCTGTCCAGGACGTGTTTCCAGCTTCTCCGGCAGGTGGTTCTGGTACGTCTGAGAGGTGGTTCCGCCATGGCTGGCAGGTGATCCCGGACTGTCCCCCAGGTGGTTCTGGCATAGCCAGCAGTTGATATTGGCCTGTCCGGCAGGTGGTTCCAGCGAGTCGAACAGGTGGCTCCGGCGTTCTTGGCAGGTGGTTCCGGTCTGTCCGGTAGGTGTTTCCGGCGTGTCCGGCACGTGCTTCCGGGACGTCTGAGAGGTGGTTCCGGCATGCGCGGCAGGTGATTCCGTAGTGTCCGCCAGGTTGTTCTGGCATACACGGCAGGTGATTTTGGCGTGTCCGGCAGGTGTTTTTGGCGAGTCGAGCAGGTGGCTCCGGCATGCTCGGCAGGTGCTTCCGGCGTCTCCGGCACTTGGTTCTGGTGTGTCTGAGAGCTGGTTCCGGCATGTCCGGCAGATGATTCCAGAATGTCCGCCAAGTGGTTCTGGCATACCCAGCAGGTGATTTTGGCGTGTCAGGGAGGTGGTACCGGTGAGTCGAGCAGGTGGTTCCGGCGTGCTCAGCAGGTGGTTCAGGCGGTTCTGGCAGGTGGTATCCGTCTGTTCGGGGTGTGGTTCCAGCATCTCATGAACACGTTTCTGGCACGTCTGAGATGTGGTTCCAGCCGGCCCGACAGGTGTTTCCGCAGTGTCCGCCAAGCGGTTCTGGCGTAGTTGGCAGGTGATTTTGGCATGACTGGCAGGTGGTTCCAGCAAGCCTGGCAGGTGATTCCAAAGTGTTCACCAACTGGTTGTGGCGTAGCCGGCAGGTGATTTTTGCGTGATCGGCAGGTGGTTCTGGCGAGTCGAGCAGGTGGTTCCGGCGTGCTCGGCTGGTGCTTCCGGGGTCATTGGCACGGGGTTCTGGCATGTCTGAGAGGTGGTTCCGGCATGCCCGGCAGGTGCTTCCGACGTCTCCGGCACGTGTTTCTGGCACATCTGACTGGTGGTTCCGGCATGCCCAAAAGTTGATTCCGCTCTGTCCGGTAGGTGGTTCCGGCGTGCACGGCACGTGGTTCTGGTACGTCTCAGAGGTGGTTGCGTATGCCCAACAGGTGATTCCGGACTGTCCGCCACGTGCTTCTGGCACGTCTGAGAGGTGGTTCCAACATGCCCGGCAGGTCATTTCGGAGAGTCGTCCAAGTGGTTCTGGCGTAGCCCGCAGGTGATTTTGGCGTGTCCGGCAGGTGGTTCCGCCGTGCTCGGCAGGTGGTTCAGGCATGGCCGTCACGTGGTTCCAGTCTGTCCAGGAAATGTTTCCAGCTTCTCCGGCAGGTGGTTCTGGTACGTCTGAGAGGTGGTTCCGCCATGGCTGGCAGGTGATCCCGGACCGTCCCCCAGGTGGTTCAGGCATAGCCAGCAGTTGATATTGGCCTGTCCGGCAGGTGGTTCCAGCGAGTCGAACAGGTGGCTCCGGCGTGCTCGGCAGGTGGTTCCGGTCTGTCCGGTAGGTGATTCCGGCGTGTCCGGCACGTGCTTCCGGCACGTCTGAGAGGTGGTTCCGGCATGCGCGACAGGTGGTTTCGTAGTGTCCGCCAGGTGGTTCTGGCGTACCCGGCAGGTGATTTTGGCGTGTCCGGCAGGTGTTTCTGGCGAGTCGAGCAGGTGGCTCCGGCATGCTCGGCAGGTGCTTCCGGCGTCTCCGGCACGTGGTTCTGGTGTGTCTGAGAGCTGGTTCCGGCATGTCCGGCAGATGATTCCGGAGTGTCCGCCAAGTGGTTCTGGCATACCCGGCTGGTGATTTGGGCATGTCAGGTAGGTGGTTCCGGCGAGTCGAGCAGGTGGCTCCGGCGTGCTCGGCAGGTTGTTCAGACGGGTCTGGCAGGTGTTTTCCGTCTTTTCGGGGTGTGGTTCCAGCATCTCATGCACATGGTTCTGGCACGTCTGAGATGTGGTTCCGGCCGGCCCGACAGGTGTTTCCACAGTGTCCGCCAAGTGGTACTGGCGTAGTTGGCAGGTGATTTTGGCATGACCGGCAGGTGGTTCCAGCAAGCCCGGCAGGTGATTCCGAAGTGTTCCCCAACTGGTTGTGGCGTAGCCGGCAGGTGATTTTTGCGTGTCCGGCAGGTGGTTCTGGCGAGTCGAGCAGGTGGTTCCGGCGTGCTCGGCAGGTGCTTCCGGGGTCATTGGCACGTGGTTCTGGCATATCTGAGAGGTGGTTCCGGCATGCCCGGCAGGTGATTCCGGAGTGTTCGCCAAGTGTTTCCGGCGTAGCCGGCAGGTGATTTTGCATGTCCAGCGGTCGTTCCGGCGGGTCGAGCCGGTGGTTCCGGCGTGTCCGGCAGGTGGTTCCGGTCTGTCCGGCAGGTGGTTCTGTGGTGTCCGGCACGAGGTTCAGTCTGAGAGGCTGTGCCGGCATGCCCCTCACGTGATTCCGGCTTGTCCCCGAAGTGGTGCTGGTG
This sequence comes from Equus przewalskii, assembly GCF_037783145.1. Classification (NCBI taxonomy): domain Eukaryota; kingdom Metazoa; phylum Chordata; class Mammalia; order Perissodactyla; family Equidae; genus Equus; species Equus przewalskii. Next base: position 28,797 of record NW_027226984.1, read on the forward strand.
TAGCGGGCAGGTGATTTTGGCATGTCCGGCAAGTGGTTCAGGCGAGTTGAGCAGGTGGTTGCGACGTGCTCGGCAGGTGCTTCCGGCGTCTCCGGCACGTGTTTCTGGCACATCTGACTGGTGGTTCCGGCATGCCCAAAAGTTGATTCCGGTCCGTCCGGTAGGTGGTTCCGGCGTGCACGGCACGTGGTTCTGGTACGTGTCAGAGGTGGTTGCGTATGCCCAACAGGTGATTCCGGACTGTCCGCCACGTGCTTCTGGCACGTCTGAGAGGTGGTTCCAACATGCCCGGCAGGTCATTTCGGAGAGTCGTCCAAGTGGTTCTGGCGTAGCCCGCAGGTGATTTTGGCGTGTCCGGCAGGTGGTTCCGCCGTGCTTGGCAGGTTCTTCAGGCATGGCCGTCACGTGGTTCCAGTCTGTCCAGGACGTGTTTCCAGCTTCTCCGGCAGGTGGTTCTGGTACGTCTGAGAGGTGGTTCCGCCATGGCTGGCAGGTGATCCCGGACTGTCCCCCAGGTGGTTCTGGCATAGCCAGCAGTTGATATTGGCCTTTCCGGCAGGTGGTTCCAGTGAGTCGAACAGGTGGCTCCGGCGTTCTTGGCAGGTGGTTCCGGTCTGTCCGGTAGGTGTTTCCGGCGTTTCCAGCACGTGCTTCCGGCACGTCTGAGAGGTGGTTCCGGAATGCGCGACAGGTGATTCCGTAGTGTCCGCCAGGTGGTTCTGGCATACCCGGCAGGTGATATTGGCGTGTCAAGCATGTGTTTGTGGCGAGTCGAGCAGGTGGCTCCGGCATGCTCGGCAGGTGCTTCCGGCGTCTCCGGCACTTGGTTCTGGTGTGTCTGAGAGCTGGTTCCGGCATGTCCGGCAGATGATTCCGGAGTGTCCGCCAAGTGGTTCTGGCGTAGTTGGCAGGTGATTTTGGCATGACTGGCAGGTGGTTCCAGCAAGCCTGGCAGGTGATTCCAAAGTGTTCACCAACTGGTTGTGGCGTAGCCGGCAGGTGATTTTTGCGTGATCGGCAGGTGGTTCTGGCGAGTCGAGCAGGTGGTTCCGGCGTGCTCGGCTGGTGCTTCCGGGGTCATTGGCACGGGGTTCTGTCATGTCTGAGAGGTGGTTCCTGCATGCCCGGCAAGTGATTCCGGAGTGTTCGCCAAGTGGCTCTGGCATAGTCGGCAGGTGATTTTGGCATGTCCGGCAGGTGGTTCAGGCGAGTTGAGCAGGTGGTTGCGACGTGCTTGGCAGGTGCTTCCGGCGTCTCCGGCACGTGTTTCTGGCACATCTGACAGGTGGTTCCGGCATGCCCGAAAGGTGATTCCGGTCTGTCCGGTAGGTGGTTCCAGCCTGCACGGCATGTGGTTCTGGTACGTCTCAGAGGTGGTTGCGCATGCCCAACAGGTGATTCCGGACTGTCCGCCACATGGTTCTGGCACGTCTGAGAGGTGGTTCCGGCATGCCCGGCAGGTCATCCCAGAGAGTCCTCCAAGTGGTTCTGGCATAACACGCAGGTGATTTTGGCGTGTCTGGCAGGTTGTTCCGTTGTGCTTGGCAGGTGGTTCAGGCTTGGCCGGCAGGTGGTTCCAGACTGTCCAGGACGTGTTTCCAGCTTCTCCGGCAGGTGGTTCTGGTACGTCTGAGAGGTGGTTCCGCCATGGCTGGCAGGTGATTCCGGACCGTCCCCCAGGTGGTTCTGGCATAGCCAGCAGTTGATATTGGCCTGTCCGGCAGGTGGTTCCAGCGAGTCGAACAGGTGGCTCCGGCGTGCTCGGCAGGTGGTTCCGGACTGTCCGGTAGGTGATTCCGGCGTGTCCGGCACGTGCTTCCGGCACGTCTGAGAGGTGGTTCCGGCATGCGCGACAGGTGGTTTCGGAGTGTCCGCCAGGTGGTTCTGGCGTACCCGGCAGGTGATTTTGGCGTGTCCGGCAGGTGTTTGTGGCGAGTCGAGCAGGTGGCTCCGGCATGCTCGGCAGGTGCTTCCGGCGTCTCCGGCACGTGGTTCTGGTGTGTCTGAGAGCTGGTTCCGGCATGTCCGGCAGATGATTCCGGAGTGTCCGCCAAGTGGTTCTGGCATACCCGGCTGGTGATTTGGGCATGTCAGGTAGGTGGTTCCGGCGAGTCGAGCAGGTGGCTCCGGCGTGCTCGGCAGGTTGCTCAGACGGGTCTGGCAGGTGTTTTCCGTCTGTTCGGGGTGTGGTTCCAGCATCTCATGCACATGGTTCTGGCACGTCTGAGATGTGGTTCCGGCCGGCCCGACAGGTGTTTCCACAGTGTCCGCCAAGTGGTCCTGGCGTAGTTGGCAGGTGATTTTGGCATGACCGGCAGGTGGTTCCAGCAAGCCCGGCAGGTGATTCCGAAGTGTTCCCCAACTGGTTGTGGCGTAGCCGGCAGGTGATTTTTGCGTGTCCGGCAGGTGGTTCTGGCGAGTCGAGCAGGTGGTTCCGGCGTGCTCGGCAGGGGCTTCCGGGGTCATTGGCACGTGGTTCTGGCATATCTGAGAGGTGGTTCCGGCATGCCCGGCAGGTGATTCCGGAGTGTTCGCCAAGTGTTTCCGGCGTAGCCGGCAGGTGATTTTGCATGTCCAGCGGTCGTTCCGGCGGGTCGAGCCGTTGGTTCCGGCGTGTCCGGCAGGTGGTTCCGGTCTGTCCGGCAGGTGGTTCTGTGGTGTCCGGCACGAGGTTCAGTCTGAGAGGCTGTGCCGGCATGCCCCTCACGTGATTCCGGCTTGTCCCCGAAGTGGTGCTGGTGTAGCGGGCAGGTGATTTTGGCATGTCCGGCAAGTGGTTCAGGCGAGTTGAGCAGGTGGTTGCGACGTGCTCGGCAGGTGCTTCCGGCGTCTCCGGCACGTGTTTCTGGCACATCTGACTGGTGGTTCCGGCATGCCCAAAAGTTGATTCCGGTCTGTCCGGTAGGTGGTTCCGGCGTGCACGGCACGTGGTTCTGGTACGTCTCAGAGGTGGTTGCGTATGCCCAACAGGTGATTCCGGACTGTCCGCCACGTGCTTCTGGCACGTCTGAGAGGTGGTTCCAACATGCCCGGCAGGTCATTTCGGAGAGTCGTCCAAGTGGTTCTGGCGTAGCCCGCAGGTGATTTTGGCGTGTCCGGCAGGTGGTTCCGCCGTGCTCGGCAGGTGGTTCAGGCATGGCCGTCACGTGGTTCCAGTCTGTCCAGGACGTGTTTCCAGCTTCTCCGGCAGGTGGTTCTGGTACGTCTGAGAGGTGGTTCCGCCATGGCTGGCAGGTGATCCCGGACTGTCCCCCAGGTGGTTCTGGCATAGCCAGCAGTTGATATTGGCCTGTCCGGCAGGTGGTTCCAGCGAGTCGAACAGGTGGCTCCGGCGTTCTTGGAAGGTGGTTCCGGTCTGTCCGGTAGGTGTTTCCGGCGTTTCCGGCACGTGCTTCCGGCACGTCTGAGAGGTGGTTCCGGCATGCGCGGCAGGTGATTCCGTAGTGTCCGCCAGGTGGTTCTGGCGTACCCGGCAGGTGATTTTGGCGTGTCCGGCAGGTGTTTGTGGCGAGTCGATCAGGTGGCTCCGGCATGCTCGGCAGGTGCTTCCGGCGTCTCCGGCACATGGTTCTGGTGTGTCTGAGAGCTGGTTCCGGCATGTCCGGCAGATGATTCCGGAGTGTCCGCCAAGTGGTTCTGGCATACCCAGCAGGTGATTTTGGCGTGTCAGGGAGGTGGTACCGGTGAGTCGAGCAGGTGGTTCCGGCGTGCTCAGCAGGTGGTTCAGGCGGTTCTGGCAGGTGGTATCCGTCTGTTCGGGGTGTGGTTCCAGCATCTCATGAACACGTTTCTGGCACGTCTGAGATGTGGTTCCAGCCGGCCCGACAGGTGTTTCCGCAGTGTCCGCCAAGCGGTTCTGGCGTAGTTGGCAGGTGATTTTGGCATGACTGGCAGGTGGTTCCAGCAAGCCTGGCAGGTGATTCCAAAGTGTTCACCAACTGGTTGTGGCGTAGCCGGCAGGTGATTTTTGCGTGATCGGCAGGTGGTTCTGGCGAGTCGAGCAGGTGGTTCCGGCGTGCTCGGCTGGTGCTTCCGGGGTCATTGGCACGGGGTTCTGGCATGTCTGAGAGGTGGTTCCTGCATGCCCGGCAAGTGATTCCGGAGTGCTCGCCAAGTGGTTCTGGCATAGTCGGCAGGTGATTTTGGCATGTCCGGCAGGTGGTTCAGGCGAGTTGAGCAGGTGGTTGCGACGTGCTTGGCAGGTGCTTCCGGCGTCTCCGGCACGTGTTTCTGGCACATCTGACAGGTGGTTCCGGCATGCCCGAAAGGTGATTCCGGTCTGTCCGGTAGGTGGTTCCAGCCTGCACGGCATGTGGTTCTGGTACGTCTCAGAGGTGGTTGCGCATGCCCAACAGGTGATTCCGGACTGTCCGCCACATGGTTCTGGCACGTCTGAGAGGTGGTTCCGGCATGCCCGGCAGGTCATCCCAGAGAGTCCTCCAAGTGGTTCTGGCATAACACGCAGGTGATTTTGGCGTGTCTGGCAGGTTGTTCCGTTGTGCTTGGCAGGTGGTTCAGGCTTGGCCGGCAGGTGGTTCCAGACTGTCCAGGACGTGTTTCCAGCTTCTCCGGCAGGTGGTTCTGGTACGTCTGAGAGGTGGTTCCGCCATGGCTGGCAGGTGATTCCGGACCGTCCCCCAGGTGGTTCTGGCATAGCCAGCAGTTGATATTGGCCTGTCCGGCAGGTGGTTCCAGCGAGTCGAACAGGTGGCTCCGGCGTGCTCGGCAGGTGGTTCCGGTCTGTCCGGTAGGTGATTCCGGCGTGTCCGGCACGTGCTTCCGGCACGTCTGAGAGGTGGTTCCGGCATGCGCGGCAGGTGGTTTCGGAGTGTCCGCCAGGTGGTTCTGGCGTACCCGGCAGGTGATTTTGGCGTGTCCGGCAGGTGTTTGTGGCGAGTCGAGCAGGTGGGTCCGGCATGCTCGGCAGGTGCTTCCGGCGTCTCCGGCACGTGGTTCTGGTGTGTCTGAGAGCTGGTTCCGGCATGTCCGGCAGATGATTCCGGAGTGTCCGCCAAGTGGTTCTGGCATACCCGGCTGGTGATTTGGGCATGTCAGGTAGGTGGTTCCGGCGAGTCGAGCAGGTGGCTCCGGCGTGCTCGGCAGGTTGTTCAGACGGGTCTGTCAGGTGTTTTCCGTCTGTTCGGGGTGTGGTTCCAGCATCTCATGCACATGGTTCTGGCACGTCTGAGATGTGGTTCCGGCCGGCCCGACAGGTGTTTCCACAGTGTCCGCCAAGTGGTACTGGCGTAGTTGGCAGGTGATTTTGGCATGACGGGCAGGTGGTTCCAGCAAGCCCGGCAGGTGATTCCGAAGTGTTCCCCAACTGGTTGTGGCGTAGCCGGCAGGTGATTTTTGCGTGTCCGGCAGGTGGTTCTGGCGAGTCGAGCAGGTGGTTCCGGCGTGCTCGGCAGGTGCTTCCGGCGTCTCCGGCACGTGGTTCTGGCACATCTGACTGGTGGTTCCGGCATGCCCAAAAGTTGATTCCGGTCTGTCCGGTAGGTGGTTCCGGCGTGCACGGCACGTGGTTCTGGTACGTCTCAGAGGTGGTTGCGTATGCCCAACAGGTGATTCCGGACTGTCCGCCACGTGCTTCTGGCACGTCTGAGAGGTGGTTCCAACATGCCCGGCAGGTCATTTCGGAGAGTCGTCCAAGTGGTTCTGGCGTAGCCCGCAGGTGATTTTGGCATGTCCGGCAGGTGGTTCCGCCGTGCTCGGCAGGTGGTTCAGGCATGGCCGTCACGTGGTTCCAGTCTGTCCAGGACGTGTTTCCAGCTTCTCCGGCAGGTGGTTCTGGTACGTCTGAGAGGTGGTTCCGCCATGGCTGGCAGGTGATCCCGGACTGTCCCCCAGGTGGTTCTGGCATAGCCAGCAGTTGATATTGGCCTGTCCGGCAGGTGGTTCCAGCGAGTCGAACAGGTGGCTCCGGCGTTCTTGGCAGGTGGTTCCGGTCTGTCCGGTAGGTGTTTCCGGCGTTTCCGGCACGTGCTTCCGGCACGTCTGAGAGGTGGTTCCGGCATGCGCGACAGGTGATTACGTAGTGTCCGCCAGGTGGTTCTGGCGTACCCGGCAGGTGATTTTGGCGTGTCCGGCAGGTGTTTGTGGCGAGTAGAGCAGGTGGCTCCGGCATGCTCGGCAGGTGCTTCCGGCGTCTCCGGCACTTGGTTCTGGTGTGTCTGAGAGCTGGTTCCGGCATGTCCGGCAGATGATTCCGGAGTGTCCGCCAAGTGGTTCTGGCATACCCGGCTGGTGATTTGGGCATGTCAGGTGGGTGGTTCTGGCGAGTCGAGCAGGTGGCTCCGGCGAGCTCGGCAGGTTGTTCAGACGGGTCTGGCAGGTGTTTTCCGTCTGTTCGGGGTGTGGTTCCAGCATCTCATGAACACGTTTCTGGCATGTCTGAGATGTGGTTCCGGCCGGCCCGACAGGTGTTTCCACAGTGTCCGCCAAGTGGTACTGGTGTAGTTGGCAGGTGATTTTGGCATGACCGGCAGGTGGTTCCAGCTAGCCTGGCAGGTGATTCCAAAGTGTTCACCAACTGGTTGTGGCGTAGCCGGCAGGTGATTTTTGCGTGATCGGCAGGTGGTTCTGGCGAGTCGAGCAGGTGGTTCCGGCGTGCTCGGCTGGTGCTTCCGGGGTCATTGGCACGGGGTTCTGGCATGTCTGAGAGGTGGTTCCTGCATGCCCGGCAAGTGATTCCGGAGTGCTCGCCAAGTGGTTCTGGCATAGTCGGCAGGTGATTTTGGCATGTCCGGCAGGTGGTTCAGGCGAGTTGAGCAGGTGGTTGCGACGTGCTTGGCAGGTGCTTCCGGCGTCTCCGGCACGTGTTTCTGGCACATCTGACAGGTGGTTCCGGCATGCCCGAAAGGTGATTCCGGTCTGTCCGGTAGGTGTTTCCAGCCTGCACGGCATGTGGTTCTGGTACGTCTCAGAGGTGGTTGCGCATGCCCAACAGGTGATTCCGGACTGTCCGCCACATGGTTCTGGCACGTCTGAGAGGTGGTTCCGGCATGCCCGGCAGGTCATCCCAGAGAGTCCTCCAAGTGGTTCTGGCATAACACGCAGGTGATTTTGGCGTGTCTGGCAGGTTGTTCCGTTGTGCTTGGCAGGTGGTTCAGGCTTGGCCGGCAGGTGGTTCCAGACTGTCCAGGACGTGTTTCCAGCTTCTCCGGCAGGTGGTTCTGGTACGTCTGAGAGGTGGTTCCGCCATGGCTGGCAGGTGATTCCGGACCGTCCCCCAGGTGGTTCTGGCATAGCCAGCAGTTGATATTGGCCTGTCCGGCAGGTGGTTCCAGCGAGTCGAACAGGTGGCTCCGGCGTGCTCGGCAGGTGGTTCCGGTCTGTCCGGTAGGTGATTCCGGCGTGTCCGGCACGTGCTTCCGGCACGTCTGAGAGGTGGTTCCGGCATGCGCGGCAGGTGGTTTCGCAGTGTCCGCCAGGTGGTTCTGGCGTACCCGGCAGGTGATTTTGGCGTGTCCGGCAGGTGTCTCTGGCGAGTCGAGCAGGTGGCTCCGGCATGCTCGGCAGGTGCTTCCGGCGTCTCCGGCACGTGGTTCTGGTGTGTCTGAGAGCTGGTTCCGGCATGTCCGGCAGATGATTCCGGAGTGTCCGCCAAGTGGTTCTGGCATACATGGCTGGTGATTTGGGCATGTCAGGTAGGTGGTTCCGGCGAGTCGAGCAGGTGGCTCCGGCGTGCTCGGCACGTGGTTCTGGTACGTCTCAGAGGTGGTTGCGTATGCCCAACAGGTGATTCCGGACTGTCCGCCACGTGCTTCTGGCACGTCTGAGAGGTGGTTCCAACATGCCCGGCAGGTCATTTCGGAGAGTCGTCCAAGTGGTTCTGGCGTAGCCCGCAGGTGATTTTGGCGTGTCCGGCAGGTGGTTCCGCCGTGCTCGGCAGGTGGTTCAGGCATGGCCGTCACGTGGTTCCAGTCTGTCCAGGACGTGTTTCCAGCTTCTCCGGCAGGTGGTTCTGGTACGTCTGAGAGGTGGTTCCGCCATGGCTGGCAGGTGATCCCGGACTGTCCCCCAGGTGGTTCTGGCATAGCCAGCAGTTGATATTGGCCTGTCCGGCAGGTGGTTCCAGCGAGTCGAACAGGTGGCTCCGGCGTTCTTGGAAGGTGGTTCCGGTCTGTCCGGTAGGTGTTTCCGGCGTTTCCGGCACGTGCTTCCGGCACGTCTGAGAGGTGGTTCCGGCATGCGCGGCAGGTGATTCCGTAGTGTCCGCCAGGTGGTTCTGGCGTACCCGGCAGGTGATTTTGGCGTGTCCGGCAGGTGTTTGTGGCGAGTCGATCAGGTGGCTCCGGCATGCTCGGCAGGTGCTTCCGGCGTCTCCGGCACTTGGTTCTGCTGTGTCTGAGAGCTGGTTCCGGCATGTCCGGCAGATGATTCCGGAGTGTCCGCCAAGTGGTTCTGGCATACCCAGCAGGTGATTTTGGCGTGTCAGGGAGGTGGTACCGGTGAGTCGAGCAGGTGGTTCCGGCGTGCTCAGCAGGTGGTTCAGGCGGTTCTGGCAGGTGGTATCCGTCTGTTCGGGGTGTGGTTCCAGCATCTCATGAACACGTTTCTGGCACGTCTGAGATGTGGTTCCAGCCGGCCCGACAGGTGTTTCCGCAGTGTCCGCCAAGCGGTTCTGGCGTAGTTGGCAGGTGATTTTGGCATGACTGGCAGGTGGTTCCAGCAAGCCTGGCAGGTGATTCCAAAGTGTTCACCAACTGGTTGTGGCGTAGCCGGCAGGTGATTTTTGCGTGATCGGCAGGTGGTTCTGGCGAGTCGAGCAGGTGGTTCCGGCGTGCTCGGCTGGTGCTTCCGGGGTCATTGGCACGGGGTTCTGGCATGTCTGAGAGGTGGTTCCTGCATGCCCGGCAAGTGATTCCGGAGTGCTCGCCAAGTGGTTCTGGCATAGTCGGCAGGTGATTTTGGCATGTCCGGCAGGTGGTTCAGGCGAGTTGAGCAGGTGGTTGCGACGTGCTTGGCAGGTGCTTCCGGCGTCTCCGGCACGTGTTTCTGGCACATCTGACAGGTGGTTCCGGCATGCCCGAAAGGTGATTCCGGTCTGTCCGGTAGGTGGTTCCAGCCTGCACGGCATGTGGTTCTGGTACGTCTCAGAGGTGGTTGCGCATGCCCAACAGGTGATTCCGGACTGTCCGCCACATGGTTCTGGCACGTCTGAGAGGTGGTTCCGGCATGCCCGGCAGGTCATCCCAGAGAGTCCTCCAAGTGGTTCTGGCATAACACGCAGGTGATTTTGGCGTGTCTGGCAGGTTGTTCCGTTGTGCTTGGCAGGTGGTTCAGGCTTGGCCGGCAGGTGGTTCCAGACTGTCCAGGACGTGTTTCCAGCTTCTCCGGCAGGTGGTTCTGGTACGTCTGAGAGGTGGTTCCGCCATGGCTGGCAGGTGATTCCGGACCGTCCCCCAGGTGGTTCTGGCATAGCCAGCAGTTGATATTGGCCTGTCCGGCAGGTGGTTCCAGCGAGTCGAACAGGTGGCTCCGGCGTGCTCGGCAGGTGGTTCCGGTCTGTCCGGTAGGTGATTCCGGCGTGTCCGGCACGTGCTTCCGGCACGTCTGAGAGGTGGTTCCGGCATGCGCGGCAGGTGGTTTCGGAGTGTCCGCCAGGTGGTTCTGGCGTACCCGGCAGGTGATTTTGGCGTGTCCGGCAGGTGTTTCTGGCGAGTCGAGCAGGTGGCTCCGGCATGCTCGGCAGGTGCTTCCGGCGTCTCCGGCACGTGGTTCTGGTGTGTCTGAGAGCTGGTTCCGGCATGTCCGGCAGATGATTCCGGAGTGTCCGCCAAGTGGTTCTGGCATACCCGGCTGGTGATTTGGGCATGTCAGGTAGGTGGTTCCGGCGAGTCGAGCAGGTGGCTCCGGCGTGCTCGGCAGGTTGTTCAGACGGGTCTGGCAGGTGTTTTCCGTCTGTTCGGGGTGTGGTTCCAGCATCTCATGCACATGGTTCTGGCACGTCTGAGATGTGGTTCCGGCCGGCCCGACAGGTGTTTCCACAGTGTCCGCCAAGTGGTACTGGCGTAGTTGGCAGGTGATTTTGGCATGACCGGCAGGTGGTTCCAGCAAGCCCGGCAGGTGATTCCGAAGTGTTCCCCAACTGGTTGTGGCGTAGCCGGCAGGTGATTTTTGCGTGTCCGGCAGGTGGTTCTGGCGAGTCGAGCAGGTGGTTCCGGCGTGCTCGGCAGGGGCTTCCGGGGTCATTGGCACGTGGTTCTGGCATATCTGAGAGGTGGTTCCGGCATGCCCGGCAGGTGATTCCGGAGTGTTCGCCAAGTGTTTCCGGCGTAGCCGGCAGGTGATTTTGCATGTCCAGCGGTCGTTCCGGCGGGTCGAGCCGGTGGTTCCGGCGTGTCCGGCAGGTGGTTCCGGTCTGTCCGGCAGGTGGTTCTGTGGTGTCCGGCACGAGGTTCAGTCTGAGAGGCTGTGCCGGCATGCCCCTCACGTGATTCCGGCTTGTCCCCGAAGTGGTGCTGGTGTAGCGGGCAGGTGATTTTGGCGTGTCCGGCGGGTGATTCCGCCGTGCTCGGCAGGTGGTTCAGGCATGGCCGTCACGTGGTTCCAGTCTGTCCAGGACGTGTTTCCAGCTTCTCCGGCAGGTGGTTCTGGTACGTCTGAGAGGTGGTTCCGCCATGGCTGGCAGGTGATCCCGGACTGTCCCCCAGGTGGTTCTGGCATAGCCAGCAGTTGATATTGGCCTGTCCGGCAGGTGGTTCCAGCGAGTCGAACAGGTGGCTCCGGCGTTCTTGGCAGGTGGTTCCGGTCTGTCCGGTAGGTGTTTCCGGCGTGTCTGGCACGTGCTTCCGGGACGTCTGAGAGGTGGTTCCGGCATGCGCGGCAGATGATTCCGTAGTGTCCGCCAGGTGGTTCTGGCATACACGGCAGGTGATTTTAGCGTGTCCGTCAGGTGTTTTTGGCGAGTCGAGCAGGTGGCTCCGGCATGCTCGGCAGGTGCTTCCGGCGTCTCCGGCACGTGGTTCTGGTGTGTCTGAGAGCTGGTTCCGGCATGTCCGGCA
>NW_027226985.1:0-30417 GCF_037783145.1 Equus przewalskii
TTACGTATTGCTGAAGCCTGCACATTGTGCCTTTCAGCTCTAGGGCAATGTAGCACACCCAGAGCAGAAGTCCTACTTCAGCCAGATCAGGCCTGCAAAGAAACTGCGTTTCACAGGCCTTTGGAAGAGATGTTCCCGGTAGGCTGTAAGAGCACTGTGCAGAGCGAGTTGTTTCTTAGCTTCCCAAAGAGCTGGAAGCAAGATGCTGTGGGGCCCAACTCGCCCTTTGGAAAGAAGCCTGCACGTTGTGCCTTTCGGCCCTAGGGCAAAGTAGCACACCCAGAGCAGAAGTCCTACTTCAGCCAGATCAGGCCTGCAAAGAAACTGCGTTTCACAGGCCTTTGGAAGAGATGTTCCCACTAGGCTGTAAGAGCACTGTGCAGAGCGAGTTGTTTCTTAGCTTCCCAAAGAGCTGGAAGCAAGATGCTGTGGGGCCCAACTCGCCCTTTGGAATGAAGCCTGCACGTTGTGCCTTTCGGCTCTAGGGCAAAGAAGCACACCCAGAGCAGAAGTCCTACTTCAGCCAGATCAGGCCTGCAAAGAAACTGCGTTTCACAGGCCTTTGGAAGAGATGCTCCCGGTAGGCTGTAAGAGCACTGTGCAGAGCGAGTTGTTTCTTAGCTTCCCAAAGAGCTGGAAGCAAGATGCTGTGGGGCCCAACTCGCCCTTTGGAAAGAAGCCCGCACGTTGTGCCTTTCAGCTCTAGGGCAATGTAGCACACCCAGAGCAGAAGTCCTACTTCAGCCGGATCAGGCCTGCAAAGAAACTGCGCTTCACAGGCCTTTGGAAGAGATGCTCCAGGTAGGCTGTAAGAGCACTGTGCAGAGCGAGTTCTTTCTTAGCTTCCCAAAGAGCTGGAAGCAAGATGCTGTGGGGCCCAACTCGCCCTTTGGAAAGAAGCCTGCACGTTGTGCCTTTCAGCTCTAGGGCAAAGTAGCACACCCAGAGCCGAAGTCCTACTTCATCCAGATCATGCCTGCAAAGAAACTGCGTTTCACAGGCCTTTGGAAGAGATGTTCCCGGTAGGCTGTAAGAGCACTGTGCAGAGCGAGTTGTTTCTTAGCTTCCCAAAGAGCTGGAAGCAAGATGCTGTGGGGCCCAACTCGCCCTTTGGAAAGAAGCCTGCACGTTGTGCCTTTCAGCTCTAGGGCAAAGTATCACACCCAGAGCAGAAGTCCTACTCCAGCCAGATCAGGCCTGCAAAGAAACTGCGTTTCACAGGCCTTTGGAAGAGATGTTCCCACTAGGCTGTAAGAGCACTGTGCAGAGCGAGTTGTTTCTTAGCTTCCCAAAGAGCTGGAAGCAAGATGCTGTGGGGCCCAACTCGCCCTTTGGAAAGAAGCCTGCACGTTGTGCCTTTCAGCTCTAGGGCAAAGTAGCACACCCAGAGCAGAAGTCCTACTTCAGCCAGATCAGGCCTGCAAAGAAACTGCGTTTCGCAGGCCTTTGGAAGAGATGTTCCCGGTAGGCTGTAAGAGCACTGTGCAGAGAGAGTTGTTACTTAGCTTCCCAAAGAGCTGGAAGCAAGATGCTGTGGGGCCCAACTCGCCCTTTGGAAGGAAGCCTGCACGTTGTGCCTTTCAGCTCTAGGGCAATGCAGCACACCCAGAGCAGAAGTCCTACTTCAGCCAGATCAGGCCTGCAAAGAAACTGCGTTTCACACGCCTTTGGAAGAGATGTTCCCGGTAGGCTGCAAGAGGACTGTGCAGAGCGAGTTGTTTCTCAGCTTCCCAAAGAGCTGGAAGCAAGATGCTGACGGGCCCAACTCGCCCCTTGGAAAGAAGCCTGCTCGTTGTGCCTTTAGCTCTAGGGCAATGTAGCACACCCAGAGCAGAAGTCCTACTTCAGCCAGATCAGGCCTGCAAAGAAACTGCGTTTCACAGGCCTTTGGAAGAGATGTTCCCACTAGGCTGTAAGAGCACTGTGCAGAGCGAGTTGTTTCTTAGCTTCCCAAAGAGCTGGAAGCAAGATGCTGTGGGGCCCAACTCGCCCTTTGGAAAGAAGCCTGCACGTTGTGCCTTTCAGCCCTAGGGCAAAGTAGCACACCCAGAGCAGAAGTCCTACTTCAGCCAGATCAGGCCTGCAAAGAAACTGCGTTTCACAGGCCTTTGGAAGAGATGTTCCCGGTAGGCTGTAAGAGCACTGTGCAGAGCGAGTTGTTTCTTAGCTTCCCAAAGAGCTGGAAGCAAGATGCTGTGGGGCCCAACTCGCCCTTTGGAATGAAGCCTGCACGTTGTGCCTTTCGGCTCTAGGGCAAAGTAGCACACCCAGAGCAGAAGTCCTACTTCAGCCAGATCAGGCCTGCAAAGAAACTGCGTTTCACAGGCCTTTGGAAGACATGCTCCCCGGAGGCTGTAAGAGCACTGTGCAGAGCGAGTTGTTTCTTAGCTTCCCAAAGAGCTGGAAGCAAGATTCTGTGGGGCCCAACTCGCCCTTTGGAAAGAAGCCTGCACGTTGTGCCTTTCAGCTCTAGGGCAAAGTAGCACGCCCAGAGCAGAAGTCCTACTTCAGCCAGATCAGGCCTGCAAAGAAACTGCGTTTCACAGGCCTTTGGAAGAGATGCTCCCGGTAGGCTGTAAGAGCACTGTGCAGAGCGAGTTGTTTCTTAGCTTCCCAAAGAGCTGGAAGCAAGATGCTGTGGGTCCCAACTCGCCCTTTGGAAAGAAGCCCGCACGTTGTGCCTTTCAGCTCTAGGGCAATGTAGCACACCCAGAGCAGAAGTCCTACTTCAGCCGGATCAGGCCTGCAAAGAAACTGCGTTTCACAGGCCTTTGGAAGAGATGTTCCCGGTAGGCTGTAAGAGCACTGTGCAGAGCGAGTTCTTTCTTAGCTTCCCAAAGAGCTGGAAGCAAGATGCTGTGGGGCCCAACTCGCCCTTTGGAATGAAGCCTGCACGTTGTAGCTTACAAATCTAGGGCAAAGTAGCACACCCAGAGCAGAAGTCCTACTTCAGCCAGATCAGGCCTGCAAAGAAGCTGCGTTTCCCAGGCCTTTGGAAGAGATGCTTCCGGTAGGCTGTAAGAGCACTGTGCAGAGCGAGTGGTTTCTTAGCTTCCCAAAGAGCTGGAAGCAAGATGCTGTGGGGCCCAACTCGCCCTTTGGAAAGAAGCCTGCACGTTGTGCCTTTCAGCTCTAGGGCCAAGTAGCACACCCAGAGCAGAAGTCCTACTTCAGCCAGATCAGGCCTGAAAAGAAGCTGCGTTTCCCAGGCCTTTGGAAGAGATGTTTCCGGTAGGCTGTAAGTACACTGTGCAGAGCGAGTGGTTTCTTAGCTTCCCAAAGAGCTGGAAGCAAGATGCTGTGGGGCCCAACTCGCCCTTTGGAAAGAAGCCTGCACGTTGTGCCTTTCAGCTCTAGGGCAAAGTAGCACACCCAGAGCAGAAGTCCTACTTCAGCCAGATCAGGCCTGCAAAGAAACTGCGTTTCACAGGCCTTTGGAAGAGATGCTCCAGGTAGGCTGTAAGAGCACTGTGCAGAGCGAGTTGTTTCTTAGCTTCCCAAAGAGCTGGAAGCAAGATGCTCTGGGGCCCAACTCGCCCTTTGGAAAGAAGCCTGCACGTTGTGCCTTTCAGCTCTAGGGCAAAGTAGCACACCCAGAGCAGAAGTCCTACTTCAGCCAGATCAGGCCTGCAAAGAAACTGCGTTTCACAGGCCTTTGGAAGAGATGTTCCCGGTAGGCTGTAAGAGCACTGTGCAGAGCGAGTTGTTTCTTAGCTTCCCAAAGAGCTGGAAGCAAGATGCTGTGGGGCCCAACTCGCCCTTTGGAAAGAAGCCTGCACGTTGTGCCTTTCAGCTCTAGGGCAAAGTATCACACCCAGAGCAGAAGTCCTACTCCAGCCAGATCAGGCCTGCAAAGAAACTGCGTTTCACAGGCCTTTGAAAGAGATGTTCCCACTAGGCTGTAAGAGCACTGTGCAGAGCGAGTTGTTTCTTAGCTTCCCAAAGAGCTGGAAGCAAGATGCTGTGGGCCCAACTCGCCCCTTTTAAAGAAGCCTGCACCTTGTGCCTTTCAGCTCTAGGGCAAAGTAGCACACCCAGAGCAGAAGTCCTACTTCAGCCAGATCAGGCCTGCAAAGAAACTGCGTTTCACAGGCCTTTGGAAGACATGCTCCCCGGAGGCTGTATGAGCACTGTGCAGAGCGAGTTGTTTCTTAGCTTCCCAAAGAGCTGGAAGCAAGATGCTGTGGGGCCCAACTTGCCCTTTCGAATGAAGCCTGCACTTTGTGCCTTTCAGCTCTAGGGCCAATTAGCACACCCAGAGCAGAAGTCCTACTTCAGCCAGATCAGGCCTGCAAAGAAGCTGCGTTTCACAGGCCTTTGGAAGAGATGTTTCCGGTAGGCTGTAAGTACACTGCGCAGAGCGAGTGGTTTCTTAGCTTCCCAAAGAGCTGGAAGCAAGATGCTGTGGGGCCCAACTCGCCCTTTGGAAAGAAGCCTGCACGTTGTGCCTTTCAGCTCTAGGGCAAAGTAGCACACCCAGAGCAGAAGTCCTACTTCAGCCAGATCAGGCCTGCAAAGAAACTGCGTTTCACAGGCCTTTGGAAGAGATGTTCCCACTAGGCTGTAAGAGCACTGTGCAGAGCGAGTTGTTTCTTAGCTTCCCAAAGAGCTGGAAGCAAGATGCTGTGGGGCCAAACTCGCCCTTTGGAAAGAAGCCTGAACATTGTGCCTTTCAGCTCTAGGGCAAAGTAGCACACCCAGAGCAGAAGTCCTACTTCAGCCAGATCAGGCCTGCAAAGAAACTGCGTTTAACCAGGCCTTTGGAAGAGATGTTCCCGGTAGGCTGTAAGAGCACTGTGCAGAGCGAGTTGTTTCTTAGCTTCCCAAAGAGCTGGAAGCAAGATGCTGTCGGGCCCAACTCGCCCTTTGGAAAGAAGCCTGAACATTGTGCCTTTCAGCTCTAGGGCAATGTAGCACACTCAGAGCAGAAGTTCTACTTCAGCCAGATCAGGCCTGCAAAGAAACTGCGTTTCACAGGTCTCTGGAAGAGACCTTCCCGGTAGGCTGTAAGAGCACTGTGCAGAGAAGGTTGTTTCTTATATTCGGAAATAGCTGGAAGCAAGAAGCTGTGGGGCCAAACTCACCCTTTGGAAAGAAGCCTGCACCTTGTGCCTTTCAGCTCTAGGGCAAAGTAGCACACCCAGAGCAGAAGTCCTACTTCATCCAGATCAGGCCTGCAAAGAAACTGCGTTTCACAGGCCTTTGGAAGAGATGTTCCCGGTAGGCTGTAAGAGCACTGAGCAGAGCGAGTTGTTTCTTAGCTTGCCAAGGAGCTGGAAGCAAGATGCTGTGGGGCCCAACACGCCCTTTGGAAAGAAGCCTGCAAGTTGTGCCTTTCAGCTCTAGGGCAAAGAAGCACACCCAGAGCAGAAGTACTACTTCAGCCAGATCAGGCCTGCAAAGAAACTGCGTTTCACAGGCCTTTGGAAGAGATGTTCCCGGTAGGCTGTAAGAGCACTGTGCAGAGCGAGTTGTTTCTTAGCTTCCCAAAGAGCTGGAAGCAAGATGCTGTGGGGCCCAACTCGCCCTTTGGAAAGAAGCCTGCACGTTGTGCCTTTCAGCTCTAGGGCAAAGTAGCACACCCAGAGCAGAAGTCCTACTTCAGCCAGATCAGGCCTGCAAAGAATCTGCGTTTCACAGGCCTTTGGAAGAGATGCTCCCGGTAGGCTGTAAGAGCACTGTGCAGAGCGAGTTGTTTCTTAGCTTCCCAAAGAGCTGGAAGCAAGATGCTCTGGGGCCCAACTCGCCCTTTGGAAAGAAGCCTGCACGTTGTGCCTTTTAGCTCTAGGGCAAAGTAGCACACCCAGAGCAGAAGTCCTACTTCAGCCAGATGAGGCCTGCAAAGAAACTGCGTTTCACAGGCCTTTGGAAGAGATGTTCCTGGTAGGCTGTGAGAGCACTGTGCAGAGCGAGTTGTTTCTTAGCTTCCCAAAGAGCTGGAAGCAGGATGCTGTGGGGCCCAACTCGCCCTTTGGAATGAAGCCTGCACGTTGTGCCTTTCAGCTCTAGGGCCAATTAGCACACCCAGAGCAGAAGTCCTACTTCAGCCAGATCAGGCCTGCAAAGAAGCTGCGTTTCACAGGCCTTTGGAAGAGATGCTTCAGGTAGGCTGTAAGAACACTGTGCAGAGCGAGTGGTTTCTTAGCTTCCCAAAGAGCTGGAAGCAAGATGCTGTGGGGCCCAACTCGCCCTTTGGAAAGAAGCCTGCACGTTGTGCCTTTCAGCTCAAGGGCAAAGTAGCACAGCCAGAGCAGAAGTCCTACTTCAGCCAGATCAGGCCTGCAAAGAAACTGCGTTACACAGTCCTTTGGAAGAGATGTTCCCAATAGGCTGTAAGAGCACTAGGCAGAGCGAGTTGTTTCTTAGCTTCCCAAAGAGCTGGAAGCAAGATGCTGTGGGGCCCAAATCGCCATTTGGAAAGAAGACTGCACGTTGTGCCTTTCAGCTCTAGGGCAAAGTAGCAAACCCAGAGCAGAAGTCCTACTTCAGCCAGATCAGGCCTGCAAAGAAACTGCGTTTCACAGGCCTTTGGAAGAGATGTTCCCGGTAGGCTGTAAGAGCACTGTGCAGAGCGAGTTGTTTCTTAGCTTCCCAAAGAGCTGGAAGCAAGATGCTGTGGGGCCCAACTCGCCCTTTGGAAAGAAGCCTGTACGTTGTGCCTTTCGGCTCTAGGGCAAAGTAGCACACCCAGAGCAGAAGTCCTACTTCAGCCAGATCATGCCTGCAAAGAAACTGCGTTTCACAGGCCTTTGGAAGACATGCTCCCCGGAGGCTGTAAGAGCACTGTGCAGAGCGAGTTGTTTCTTAGCTTCCCAAAGAGCTGGAAGCAAGATGCTGTGGGGCCCAACTCGCCCTTTGGAAAGAAGCCTGCACGTTGTGCCTTTCAGCTCTAGGGCAAAGTAGCACACCCAGAGCAGAAGTCCTACTTCAGCCAGATCAGGCCTGCAAAGAAACTGCGTTTCACAGGCCTTTGGAAGAGATGTTCCCGGTAGGCTGTAAGAGCACTGTGCAGAGCGAGTTGTTTCTTAGCTTCCCAAAGAGCTGGAAGCAAGATGCTGTGGGGCCCAACTCGCCCTTTGGAAAGAAGCCTGCACGTTGTGCCTTTCGGCTCTAGGGCAAAGTAGCACACCCAGAGCAGAAGTCCTACTTCAGCCAGATCAGGCCTGCAAAGAAACTGCGTTTTACAGGCCTTTGGAAGAGATGCTCCAGGTAGGCTGTAAGAGCACTGTGCAGAGCGAGTTGTTTCTTAGCTTCCCAAAGAGCTGGAAGCAAGATGCTGTGGGGCCCAACTCGCCCTTTGGAAAGAAGCCTGCACGTTGTGCCTTTCAGCTCTAGGGCAAAGTAGCACACCCAGAGCAGAAGTCCTACTTCAGCCAGATCAGGCCTGCAAAGAAACTGCGTTTCACAGGCCTTTGGAAGAGATGTTCCCGGTAGGCTGTAAGAGCACTGTGCAGAGCGAGTTGTTTCTTAGCTTCCCAAAGAGCTGGAAGCAAGATGCTGTGGGGCCCAACTCGCCCTTTGGAAAGAAGCCTGCACGTTGTGCCTTTCAGCTCTAGGGCAAAGTAGCACACCCAGAGCAGAAGTCCTACTTCAGCCAGATCAGGCCTGCAAAGAAACTGCGTTTCACAGGCCTTTGGAAGAGATGTTCCCGGTAGGCTGTAAGAGCACTGTGCAGAGCGAGTTGTTTCTTAGCTTCCCAAAGAGCTGGAAGCAAGATGCTGTGGGGCCCAACTCGCCCTTTGGAAAGAAGCCTGCACGTTGTGCCTTTCAGCTCTAGGGCAAAGTAGCACACCCAGAGCAGAAGTCCTACTTCAGCCAGATCAGGCCTGCAAAGAAACTGCGTTTCACAGGCCTTTGGAAGAGATGTTCCCGGTAGGCTGTAAGAGCACTGTGCAGAGCGAGTTGTTTCTTAGCTTCCCAAAGAGCTGGAAGCAAGATGCTGTGGGGCCCAACTCGCCCTTTGGAAAGAAGCCTGCACGTTGTGCCTTTCAGCTCTAGGGCCAATTAGCACACCCAGAGCAGAAGTCCTACTTCAGCCAGATCAGGCCTGCAAAGAAACTGCGTTTCACAGGCCTTTGGAAGAGATGTTCCCGGTAGGCTGTAAGAACACTGTGCAGAGCGAGTGGTTTCTTAGCTTCCCAAAGAGCTGGAAGCAAGATGCTGTGGGGCCCAACTCGCCCTTTGGAAAGAAGCCTGCACGTTGTGCCTTTCAGCTCTAGGGCAAAGTAGCACACCCAGAGCAGAAGTCCTACTTCAGCCAGATCAGGCCTGCAAAGAAACTGCGTTTCACAGGCCTTTGGAAGAGATGTTCCCACTAGGCTGTAAGAGCACTGTGCAGAGCGAGTTGTTTCTTAGCTTCCCAAAGAGCTGGAAGCAAGATGCTGTGGGGCCCAACTCGCCCTTTGGAAAGAAGCCTGCACGTTGTGCCTTTCAGCTCTAGGGCAAAGTAGCACACCCAGAGCAGAAGTCCTACTTCAGCCAGATCAGGCCTGCAAAGAAACTGCGTTTCACAGGCCTTTGGAAGAGATGTTCCCGGTAGGCTGTAAGAGCACTGTGCAGAGCGAGTTGTTTCTTAGCTTCCCAAAGAGCTGGAAGCAAGATGCTGTGGGGCCCAACTCGCCCTTTGGAAAGAAGCCTGCACGTTGTGCCTTTCAGCTCTAGGGCAAAGTAGCACACCCAGAGCAGAAGTCCTACTTCAGCCAGATCAGGCCTGCAAAGAAACTGCGTTTCACAGGCCTTTGGAAGAGATGTTCCCGGTAGGCTGTAAGAGCACTGTGCAGAGCGAGTTGTTTCTTAGCTTCCCAAAGAGCTGGAAGCAAGATGCTGTGGGGCCCAACTCGCCCTTTGGAAAGAAGCCTGCACGTTGTGCCTTTCAGCTCTAGGGCAAAGTAGCACACCCAGAGCAGAAGTCCTACTTCAGCCAGATCAGGCCTGCAAAGAAACTGCGTTTCACAGGCCTTTGGAAGAGATGTTCCCGCTAGGCTGTAAGAGCACTGTGCAGAGCGAGTTGTTTCTTAGCTTCCCAAAGAGCTGGAAGCAAGATGCTGTGGGGCCCAACTCGCCCTTTGGAAAGAAGCCTGCACGTTGTGCCTTTCAGCTCTAGGGCAAAGTAGCACACCCAGAGCAGAAGTCCTACTTCAGCCAGATCAGGCCTGCAAAGAAACTGCGTTTCACAGGCCTTTGGAAGAGATGTTCCCGGTAGGCTGTAAGAGCACTGTGCAGAGCGAGTTGTTTCTTAGCTTCCCAAAGAGCTGGAAGCAAGATGCTGTGGGGCCCAACTCGCCCTTTGGAAAGAAGCCTGCACGTTGTGCCTTTCAGCTCTAGGGCAAAGTAGCACACCCAGAGCAGAAGTCCTACTTCAGCCAGATCAGGCCTGCAAAGAAACTGCGTTTCACAGGCCTTTGGAAGAGATGTTCCCGGTAGGCTGTAAGAGCACTGTGCAGAGCGAGTTGTTTCTTAGCTTCCCAAAGAGCTGGAAGCAAGATGCTGTGGGGCCCAACTCGCCCTTTCGAAAGAAGCCTGCACGTTGTGCCTTTCAGCTCTAGGGCAAATTAGCACACCCAGAGCAGAAGTCCTACTTCAGCCAGATCAGGCCTGCAAAGAAACTGCGTTTCACAGGCCTTTGGAAGAGATGTTCCCGGTAGGCTGTAAGAGCACTGTGCAGAGCGAGTTGTTTCTTATCTTCGCAAAGAGCTGGAAGCAAGATGCTGTGGGGCCCAACTCGCCCTTTGGAAAGAAGCCTGCACGTTGTGCCTTTCAGCTCTAGGGCAAAGTAGCACACCCAGAGCAGAAGTCCTACTTCAGCCAGATCAGGCCTGCAAAGAAACTGCGTTTCACAGGCCTTTGGAAGAGATGTTCCCGGTAGGCTGTAAGAGCACTGTGCAGAGCGAGTTGTTTCTTAGCTTCCCAAAGAGCTGGAAGCAAGATGCTGTGGGGCCCAACTCGCCCTTTGGAAAGAAGCCTGCACGTTGTGCCTTTCAGCTCTAGGGCAAAGTAGCACACCCAGAGCAGAAGTCCTACTTCAGCCAGATCAGGCCTGCAAAGAAACTGCGTTTCACAGGCCTTTGGAAGAGATGTTCCCGGTAGGCTGTAAGAGCACTGTGCAGAGCGAGTTGTTTCTTAGCTTCCCAAAGAGCTGGAAGCAAGATGCTGTGGGGCCCAACTCGCCCTTTGGAAAGAAGCCTGCACGTTGTGCCTTTCAGCTCTAGGGCAAAGTAGCACACCCAGAGCAGAAGTCCTACTTCAGCCAGATCAGGCCTGCAAAGAAACTGCGTTTCACAGGCCTTTGGAAGAGATGTTCCCGGTAGGCTGTAAGAGCACTGTGCAGAGCGAGTTGTTTCTTAGCTTCCCAAAGAGCTGGAAGCAAGATGCTGTGGGGCCCAACTCGCCCTTTGGAAAGAAGCCTGCACGTTGTGCCTTTCAGCTCTAGGGCAAAGTAGCACACCCAGAGCAGAAGTCCTACTTCAGCCAGATCAGGCCTGCAAAGAAACTGCGTTTCACAGGCCTTTGGAAGAGATGTTCCCGGTAGGCTGTAAGAGCACTGTGCAGAGCGAGTTGTTTCTTAGCTTCCCAAAGAGCTGGAAGCAAGATGCTGTGGGGCCCAACTCGCCCTTTGGAAAGAAGCCTGCACGTTGTGCCTTTCAGCTCTAGGGCCAATTAGCACACCCAGAGCAGAAGTCCTACTTCAGCCAGATCAGGCCTGCAAAGAAACTGCGTTTCACAGGCCTTTGGAAGAGATGTTCCCGGTAGGCTGTAAGAGCACTGTGCAGAGCGAGTGGTTTCTTAGCTTCCCAAAGAGCTGGAAGCAAGATGCTGTGGGGCCCAACTCGCCCTTTGGAAAGAAGCCTGCACGTTGTGCCTTTCAGCTCAAGGGCAAAGTAGCACACCCAGAGCAGAAGTCCTACTTCAGCCAGATCAGGCCTGCAAAGAAACTGCGTTTCACAGTCCTTTGGAAGAGATGTTCCCAATAGGCTGTAAGAGCACTGGGCAGAGCGAGTTGTTTCTTAGCTTCCCAAAGAGCTGGAAGCAAGATGCTGTGGGGCCCAACTCGCCCTTTGGAAAGAAGACTGCACGTTGTGCCTTTCAGCTCTAGGGCAAAGTAGCACACCCAGAGCAGAAGTCCTACTTCAGCCAGATCAGGCCTGCAAAGAAACTGCGTTTCACAGGCCTTTGGAAGAGATGTTCCCGGTAGGCTGTAAGAGCACTGTGCAGAGCGAGTTGTTTCTTAGCTTCCCAAAGAGCTGGAAGCAAGATGCTGTGGGGCCCAACTCGCCCTTTGGAAAGAAGCCTGCACGTTGTGCCTTTCAGCTCTAGGGCAAAGAAGCACACCCAGAGCAGAAGTCCTACTTCAGGCAGATCAGTCCTGCAAAGAAACTGCGTTTCACAGGCCTTTGGAAGACATGTTCCCCGGAGGCTGTAAGAGCACTGTGCAGAGCGAGTTGTTTCTTAGCTTCCCAAAGAGCTGGAAGCAAGATGCTGTGGGGCCCAACTCGCCCTTTGGAAAGAAGCCTGCACGTTGTGCCTTTCAGCTCTAGGGCAAAGTAGCACACCCAGAGCAGAAGTCCTACTTCAGCCAGATCAGGCCTGCAAAGAAACTGCGTTTCACAGGCCTTTGGAAGAGATGTTCCCGGTAGGCTGTAAGAGCACTGTGCAGAGCGAGTTGTTTCTTAGCTTCCCAAAGAGCTGGAAGCAAGATGCTGTGGGGCCCAACTCGCCCTTTGGAAAGAAGCCTGCACGTTGTGCCTTTCGGCTCTAGGGCAAAGTAGCACACCCAGAGCAGAAGTCCTACTTCAGCCAGATCAGGCCTGCAAAGAAACTGCGTTTTACAGGCCTTTGGAAGAGATGTTCCAGGTAGGCTGTAAGAGCACTGTGCAGAGCGAGTTGTTTCTTAGCTTCCCAAAGAGCTGGAAGCAAGATGCTGTGGGGCCCAACTCGCCCTTTGGAAAGAAGCCTGCACGTTGTGCCTTTCAGCTCTAGGGCAAAGTAGCACACCCAGAGCAGAAGTCCTACTTCAGCCAGATCAGGCCTGCAAAGAAACTGCGTTTCACAGGCCTTTGGAAGAGATGTTCCCGGTAGGCTGTAAGAGCACTGTGCAGAGCGAGTTGTTTCTTAGCTTCCCAAAGAGCTGGAAGCAAGATGCTGTGGGGCCCAACTCGCCCTTTGGATAGAAGCCTGCACGTTGTGCCTTTCAGCTCTAGGGCAAAGTATCACACCCAGAGCAGAAGTCCTACTTCAGCCAGATCAGGCCTGCAAAGAAACTGCGTTTCACAGGCCTTTGGAAGAGATGTTCCCGGTAGGCTGTAAGAGCACTGTGCAGAGCGAGTTGTTTCTTAGCTTCCCAAAGAGCTGGAAGCAAGATGCTGTGGGGCCCAACTCGCCCTTTGGAAAGAAGCCTGCACGTTGTGCCTTTCAGCTCTAGGGCAAAGTAGCACACCCAGAGCAGAAGTCCTACTGCAGCCAGATCAGGCCTGCAAAGAAACTGCGTTTCACAGGCCTTTGGAAGAGATGTTCCCGGTAGGCTGTAAGAACACTGTGCAGAGCGAGTTGTTTCTTAGCTTCACAAAGAGCTGGAAGCAAGATGCTGTGGGGCCCAACTCGCCCTTTGGAATGAAGCCTGCACGTTGTGCCTTTCAGCTCTAGGGCAAAGTAGCACACCCAGAGCAGAAGTCCTACTTCAGCCAGATCAGGCCTGCAAAGAAACTGCGTTTCACAGGCCTTTGGAAGAGATGTTTCCGGTAGGCTGTAAGAGCACTGTGCAGAGCGAGTGGTTTCTTAGCTTCCCAAAGAGCTGGAAGCAAGATGCTGTGGGGCCCAACTCGCCCTTTGGAAAGAAGCCTGCACGTTGTGCCTTTCAGCTCTAGGGCAAAGTAGCACACCCAGAGCAGAAGTCCTACTTCAGCCAGATCAGGCCTGCAAAGAAACTGCGTTTCACAGGCCTTTGGAAGAGATGTTCCCACTAGGCTGTAAGAGCACTGTGCAGAGCGAGTTGTTTCTTAGCTTCCCAAAGAGCTGGAAGCAAGATGCTGTGGGGCCCAAGTCGCCCTTTGGAAAGAAGCCTGCACGTTGTGCCTTTCAGCTCTAGGGCAATGTAGCACACCCAGAGCAGAAGTCCTACTTCAGCCAGATCAGGCCTGCAAAGAAACTGCGTTTCACAGGTCTTTGGAAGAGATGTTCCCGGTAGGCTGTAAGAGCACTGTGCAGAGAGAGTTGTTTCTTAGATTCGGAAAGAGCTGGAAGCAAGATGCTGTGGGGCCAAACTCGCCCTTTGGAAAGAAGCCTGCACGTTGTGCCTTTCAGCTCTAGGGCAAAGTAGCACACACAGAGCAGAAGTCCTACTTCAGCCAGATCAGGCCTGCAAAGAAACTGCGTTTCACAGGCCTTTGGAAGAGATGTTCCCGGTAGGCTGTAAGAGCACTGTGCAGAGCGAGTTGTTTCTTAGCTTCCCAAAGAGCTGGAAGCAAGATGCTGTGGGGCCCAACTCGCCCTTTGGAAAGAAGCCTGCACGTTGTGCCTTTCAGCTCTAGGGCAAAGTAGCACACCCAGAGCAGAAGTCCTACTTCAGCCAGATCAGGCCTGCAAAGAAACTGCGTTTCACAGGCCTTTGGAAGAGATGTTCCCAGTAGGCTGTAAGAGCACTGTGCAGAGCGAGTTGTTTCTTAGCTTCCCAAAGAGCTGGAAGCAAGATGCTGTGGGGCCCAACTCGCCCTTTCGAATGAAGCCTGCACGTTGTGCCTTTCAGCTCTAGGGCAAATTAGCACACCCAGAGCAGAAGTCCTACTTCAGCCAGATCAGGCCTGCAAAGAAACTGCGTTTCACAGGTCTTTGGAAGAGACGTTCCCGGTAGGCTGTAAGAGCACTGTGCAGAGCGGGTTGTTTCTTAGCTTCGCAAATAGCTGGAAGCAAGATGCTGTGGGGCCAAACTCGCCCTTTGGAAAGAAGCCTGCACGTTGTGCCTTTCAGCTCTAGGGCAAAGTAGCACACCCAGAGCAGAAGTCCTACTTCAGCCAGATCAGGCCTGCAAAGAAACTGCGTTTCACAGGCCTTTGGAAGAGATGTTCCCGGTAGGCTGTAAGAGCACTGAGCAGAGCGAGTTGTTTCTTAGCTTGCCAAGGAGCTGGAAGCAAGATGCTGTGGGGCCCAACTCGCCCTTTGGAAAGAAGCCTGCACGTTGTGCCTTTCAGCTCTAGGGCAAAGTAGCACACCCAGAGCAGAAGTCCTACTTCAGCCAGATCAGGCCTGCAAAGAAACTGCGTTTCACAGGCCTTTGGAAGAGATGTTCCCGGTAGGCTGTAAGAGCACTGTGCAGAGCGAGTTGTTTCTTAGCTTCCCAAAGAGCTGGAAGCAAGATGCTGTGGGGCCCAACTCGCCCTTTGGAAAGAAGCCTGCACGTTGTGCCTTTCAGCTCTAGGGCAAAGTAGCACACCCAGAGCAGAAGTCCTACTTCAGCCAGATCAGGCCTGCAAAGAAACTGCGTTTCACAGGCCTTTGGAAGAGATGCTCCCGGTAGGCTGTAAGAGCACTGTGCAGAGCGAGTTGTTTCTTAGCTTCCCAAAGAGCTGGAAGCAAGATGCTGTGGGGCCCAACTCGCCCTTTGGAAAGAAGCCTGCACGTTGTGCCTTTCAGCTCTAGGGCAAAGTAGCACACCCAGAGCAGAAGTCCTACTTCAGCCAGATCAGGCCTGCAAAGAAACTGCGTTTCACAGGCCTTTGGAAGAGATGTTCCCGGTAGGCTGTAAGAGCACTGTGCAGAGCGAGTTGTTTCTTAGCTTCCCAAAGAGCTGGAAGCAAGATGCTGTGGGGCCCAACTCGCCCTTTGGAAAGAAGCCTGCACGTTGTGCCTTTCAGCTCTAGGGCAAATTAGCACACCCAGAGCAGAAGTCCTACTTCAGCCAGATCAGGCCTGCAAAGAAACTGCGTTTCACAGGCCTTTGGAAGAGATGTTCCCGGTAGGCTGTAAGAGCACTGTGCAGAGCGAGTGGTTTCTTAGCTTCCCAAAGAGCTGGAAGCAAGATGCTGTGGGGCCCAACTCGCCCTTTGGAAAGAAGCCTGCACGTTGTGCCTTTCAGCTCTAGGGCAAAGTAGCACACCCAGAGCAGAAGTCCTACTTCAGCCAGATCAGGCCTGCAAAGAAACTGCGTTTCACAGGCCTTTGGAAGAGATGTTCCCAATAGGCTGTAAGAGCACTGTGCAGAGCGAGTTGTTTCTTAGCTTCCCAAAGAGCTGGAAGCAAGATGCTGTGGGGCCCAAATCGCCCTTTGGAAAGAAGCCTGCACGTTGTGCCTTTCAGCTCTAGGGCAAAGTAGCAAACCCAGAGCAGAAGTCCTACTTCAGCCAGATCAGGCCTGCAAAGAAACTGCGTTTCACAGGCCTTTGGAAGAGATGTTCCCGGTAGGCTGTAAGAGCACTGTGCAGAGCGAGTTGTTTCTTAGCTTCCCAAAGAGCTGGAAGCAAGATGCTGTGGGGCCCAACTCGCCCTTTGGAAAGAAGCCTGCACGTTGTGCCTTTCAGCTCTAGGGCAAAGTAGCACACCCAGAGCAGAAGTCCTACTTCAGCCAGATCAGGCCTGCAAAGAAACTGCGTTTCACAGGCCTTTGGAAGAGATGTTCCCGGTAGGCTGTAAGAGCACTGTGCAGAGCGAGTTGTTTCTTAGCTTCCCAAAGAGCTGGAAGCAAGATGCTGTGGGGCCCAACTCGCCCTTTGGAAAGAAGCCTGCACGTTGTGCCTTTCAGCTCTAGGGCAAAGTAGCACACCCAGAGCAGAAGTCCTACTTCAGCCAGATCAGGCCTGCAAAGAAACTGCGTTTCACAGGCCTTTGGAAGAGATGCTCCCGGTAGGCTGTAAGAGCACTGTGCAGAGCGAGTTGTTTCTTAGCTTCCCAAAGAGCTGGAAGCAAGATGCTGTGGGGCCCAACTCGCCCTTTGGAAAGAAGCCTGCACGTTGTGCCTTTCAGCTCTAGGGCAAAGTAGCACACCCAGAGCAGAAGTCCTACTTCAGCCAGATCAGGCCTGCAAAGAAACTGCGTTTCACAGGCCTTTGGAAGAGATGTTCCCGGTAGGCTGTAAGAGCACTGTGCAGAGCGAGTTGTTTCTTAGCTTCCCAAAGAGCTGGAAGCAAGATGCTGTGGGGCCCAACTCGCCCTTTGGAAAGAAGCCTGCACGTTGTGCCTTTCAGCTCTAGGGCAAAGTAGCACACCCAGAGCAGAAGTCCTACTTCAGCCAGATCAGGCCTGCAAAGAAACTGCGTTTCACAGGCCTTTGGAAGAGATGTTCCCGGTAGGCTGTAAGAGCACTGTGCAGAGCGAGTTGTTTCTTAGCTTCCCAAAGAGCTGGAAGCAAGATGCTGTGGGGCCCAACTCGCCCTTTGGAAAGAAGCCTGCACGTTGTGCCTTTCAGCTCTAGGGCAAAGTAGCACACCCAGAGCAGAAGTCCTACTTCAGCCAGATCAGGCCTGCAAAGAAACTGCGTTTCACAGGCCTTTGGAAGAGATGTTCCCGGTAGGCTGTAAGAGCACTGTGCAGAGCGAGTTGTTTCTTAGCTTCCCAAAGAGCTGGAAGCAAGATGCTGTGGGGCCCAACTCGCCCTTTGGAAAGAAGCCTGCACGTTGTGCCTTTCAGCTCTAGGGCAAAGTAGCACACCCAGAGCAGAAGTCCTACTGCAGCCAGATCAGGCCTGCAAAGAAACTGCGTTTCACAGGCCTTTGGAAGAGATGTTCCCGGTAGGCTGTAAGAGCACTGTGCAGAGCGAGTTGTTTCTTAGCTTCCCAAAGAGCTGGAAGCAAGATGCTGTGGGGCCCAACTCGCCCTTTGGAAAGAAGCCTGCACGTTGTGCCTTTCAGCTCTAGGGCCAATTAGCACACCCAGAGCAGAAGTCCTACTTCAGCCAGATCAGGCCTGCAAAGAAACTGCGTTTCACAGGCCTTTGGAAGAGATGTTCCCGGTAGGCTGTAAGAGCACTGTGCAGAGCGAGTTGTTTCTTAGCTTCCCAAAGAGCTGGAAGCAAGATGCTGTGGGGCCCAACTCGCCCTTTGGAAAGAAGCCTGCACGTTGTGCCTTTCAGCTCTAGGGCAAAGTAGCACACCCAGAGCAGAAGTCCTACTTCAGCCAGATCAGGCCTGCAAAGAAACTGCGTTTCACAGGCCTTTGGAAGAGATGTTCCCAGTAGGCTGTAAGAGCACTGTGCAGAGCGAGTTGTTTCTTAGCTTCCCAAAGAGCTGGAAGCAAGATGCTGTGGGGCCCAAGTCGCCCTTTGGAAAGAAGCCTGAACATTGTGCCTTTCAGCTCTAGGGCAATGTAGCACACTCAGAGCAGAAGTTCTACTTCAGCCAGATCAGGCCTGCAAAGAAACTGCGTTTCACAGGTCTCTGGAAGAGACCTTCCCGGTAGGCTGTAAGAGCACTGTGCAGAGAAGGTTGTTTCTTACATTCGGAAATAGCTGGAAGCAAGAAGCTGTGGGGCCAAACTCACCCTTTGGAAAGAAGCCTGCACGTTGTGCCTTTCAGCTCTAGGGCAAAGTAGCACACCCAGAGCAGAAGTCCTACTTCATCCAGATCAGGCCTGCAAAGAAACTGCGTTTCACAGGCCTTTGGAAGAGATGTTCCCGGTAGGCTGTAAGAGCACTGAGCAGAGCGAGTTGTTTCTTAGCTTGCCAAGGAGCTGGAAGCAAGATGCTGTGGGGCCCAACTCGCCCTTTGGAAAGAAGCCTGCACGTTGTGCCTTTCAGCTCTAGGGCAAAGAAGCACACCCAGAGCAGAAGTCCTACTTCAGCCAGATCAGGCCTGCAAAGAAACTGCGTTTCACAGGCCTTTGGAAGAGATGTTCCCACTAGGCTGTAAGAGCACTGTGCAGAGCGAGTTGTTTCTTAGCTTCCCAAAGAGCTGGAAGCAAGATGCTGTGGGGCCCAACTCGCCCTTTGGAAAGAAGCCTGCACGTTGTGCCTTTCAGCTCTAGGGCAAAGTAGCACACCCAGAGCAGAAGTCCTACTTCAGCCAGATCAGGCCTGCAAAGAAACTGCGTTTCACAGGCCTTTGGAAGAGATGTTCCCGGTAGGCTGTAAGAGCACTGTGCAGAGCGAGTTGTTTCTTAGCTTCCCAAAGAGCTGGAAGCAAGATGCTGTGGGGCCCAACTCGCCCTTTGGAAAGAAGCCTGCACGTTGTGCCTTTCAGCTCTAGGGCAAAGTATCACACCCAGAGCAGAAGTCCTACTCCAGCCAGATCAGGCCTGCAAAGAAACTGCGTTTCACAGGCCTTTGGAAGAGATGTTCCCGGTAGGCTGTAAGAGCACTGTGCAGAGCGAGTTGTTTCTTAGCTTCCCAAAGAGCTGGAAGCAAGATGCTGTGGGGCCCAACTCGCCCTTTCGAATGAAGCCTGCACGTTGTGCCTTTCAGCTCTAGGGCCAATTAGCACACCCAGAGCAGAAGTCCTACTTCAGCCAGATCAGGCCTGCAAAGAAGCTGCGTTTCCCAGGCCTTTGGAAGAGATGTTTCCGGTAGGCTGTAAGTACACTGTGCAGAGCGAGTGGTTTCTTAGCTTCCCAAAGAGCTGGAAGCAAGATGCTGTGGGGCCCAACTCGCCCTTTGGAAAGAAGCCTGCACGTTGTGCCTTTCAGCTCTAGGGCAAAGTAGCACACCCAGAGCAGAAGTCCTACTTCAGCCAGATCAGGCCTGCAAAGAAACTGCGTTTCACAGGCCTTTGGAAGAGATGCTCCCGGTAGGCTGTAAGAGCACTGTGCAGAGCGAGTTGTTTCTTAGCTTCCCAAAGAGCTGGAAGCAAGATGCTGTGGGGCCCAACTCGCCCTTTGGAAAGAAGCCTGCACGTTGTGCCTTTCAGCTCTAGGGCAAAGTAGCACACCCAGAGCAGAAGTCCTACTTCAGGCAGATCAGGCCTGCAAAGAAACTGCGTTTCACAGGCCTTTGGAAGAGATGTTCCTGGCAGGCTGTAAGAGCACTGTTCAGACCGAGTTGTTTCTTAGCTTCCCAAAGAGCTGGAAGCAAGATGCTGTGGGGCCCAACTCGCCCTTTCGAATGAAGCCTGCACGTTGTGCCTTTCAGCTCTAGGGCCAATTAGCACACCCAGAGCAGAAGTCCTACTTCAGCCAGATCAGGCCTGCAAAGAAGCTGCGTTTCCCAGGCCTTTGGAAGAGATGTTTCCGGTAGGCTGTAAGTACACTGTGCAGAGCGAGTGGTTTCTTAGCTTCCCAAAGAGCTGGAAGCAAGATGCTGTGGGGCCCAACTCGCCCTTTGGAAAGAAGCCTGCACGTTGTGCCTTTCAGCTCTAGGGCAAAGTAGCACACCCAGAGCAGAAGTCCTACTTCAGCCATATCAGGCCTGCAAAGAAACTGCGTTTCACAGGCCTTTGGAAGAGATGTTCCCACTAGGCTGTAAGAGCACTGTGCAGAGCGAGTTGTTTCTTAGCTTCCCAAAGAGCTGGAAGCAAGATGCTGTGGAGCCCAACTCGCCCTTTGGAAAGAAGCCTGCACGTTTTGCCTTTCAGCTCTAGGGCAAAGTAGCACACCCAGAGCAGAAGTCCTACTTCAGCCAGATCAGGCCTGCAAAGAAACTGCGTTTCACAGGCCTTTGGAAGAGATGTTCCCACTAGGCAGTAAGAGCACTGTGCAGAGCGAGTTGTTTCTTAGCTTCCCAAAGAGCTGGAAGCAAGATGCTGTGGGGCCCAACTCGCCCCTTGGAAAGAAGCCTGCACGTTGTGCCTTTCAGCTCTAGGGCAAAGTAGCACACCCAGAGCAGAAGTCCTACTTCATCCAGATCAGGCCTGCAAAGAAACTGCTTTCTACAGGCCTTTGGAAGAGATGCTCCAGGTAGGCTTTAAGAGCACTGTGCAGAGCGAGTTGTTTCTTAGCTTCCCAAAGAACTGGAAGCAAGATGCTGTGGGGCCCAACTCGCCCTTTGGAAAGAAGCCTGCACGTTGTGCCTTTCAGCTCTAGGGCAAAGTAGCACACCAGAGCAGAAGTCCTACTTCAGCCAGATCAGGCCTGCAAAGAAACTGCGTTTCACAGGCCTTTGGAAGAGATGTTCCCGGTAGGCTGTAAGAGCACTGTGCAGAGCGAGTTGTTTCTTAGCTTCCCAAAGAGCTGGAAGCAAGATGCTGTGGGGCCCAACTCGCCCTTTGGAAAGAAGCCTGCACGTTGTGCCTTTCAGCTCTAGGGCAAAGTATCACACCCAGAGCAGAAGTCCTACTCCAGCCAGATCAGGCCTGCAAAGAAACTGCGTTTCACAGGCCTTTGGAAGAGATGTTCCCACTAGGCTGTAAGAGCACTGTGCAGAGCGAGTTGTTTCTTAGCTTCCCAAAGAGCTGGAAGCAAGATGCTGTGGGGCCCAACTCGCCCTTTGGAAAGAAGCCTGCACGTTGTGCCTTTCGGCTCAAGGGCAAAGTAGCACACCCAGAGCAGAAGTCCTACTTCAGCCAGATCAGGCCTGCAAAGAAACTGCGTTTCACAGGCCTTTGGAAGACATGCTCCCCGGAGGCTGCAAGAGGACTGTGCAGAGCGAGTTGTTTCTTAGCTTCCCAAAGAGCTGGAAGCAAGATGCTGTGGGGCCCAACTCGCACTTTCGAAAGAAGCCTGCACGTTGTGCCTTTCAGCTCTAGGGCAAAGTAGGACACCCAGAACAGAAGTCATACTTCAGCCAGATCAGGCCTGCAAAGAAACTGCGTTTAACCAGGCCTTTGGAAGAGATGTTCCCGGTAGGCTGTAAGAGCACTGTGCAGAGCGAGTTGTTTCTTAGCTTCCCAAAGAACTGGAAGCAAGATGCTGTGGGGCCCAACTCGCCCTTTGGAAAGAAGCCTGCACGTTGTGCCTTTCAGCTCTAGGGCAAAGTAGCACACCCAGAGCAGAAGTCCTACTTCAGCCAGATCAGGCCTGCAAAGAAACTGCGTTTCACAGGCCTTTGGAAGAGATGTTCCCGGTAGGCTGTAAGAGCACTGTGCAGAGCGAGTTGTTTCTTAGCTTCCCAAAGAGCTGGAAGCAAGATGCTGTGGGGCCCAACTCGCCCTTTGGAAAGAAGCCTGCACGTTGTGCCTTTCAGCTCTAGGGCAAAGTATCACACCCAGAGCAGAAGTCCTACTCCAGCCAGATCAGGCCTGCAAAGAAACTGCGTTTCCCAGGCCTTTGGAAGAGATGTTCCCACTAGGCTGTAAGAGCACTGTGCAGAGCGAGTTGTTTCTTAGCTTCCCAAAGAGCTGGAAGCAAGATGCTGTGGGGCCCAACTCGCCCTTTGTTAAGAAGCCTGAACATTGTGCCTTTCAGCTCTAGGGCAATGTAGCACACTCAGAGCAGAAGTTCTACTTCAGCCAGATCAGGCCTGCAAAGAAACTGCGTTTCACAGGTCTCTGGAAGAGACCTTCCCGGTAGGCTGTAAGAGCACTGTGCAGAGAAGGTTGTTTCTTACATTCGGAAATAGCTGGAAGCAAGAAGCTGTGGGGCCAAACTCACCCTTTGGAAAGAAGCCTGCACGTTGTGCCTTTCAGCTCTAGGGCAAAGTAGCACACCCAGAGCAGAAGTCCTACTTCATCCAGATCAGGCCTGCAAAGAAACTGCGTTTCCCAGGCCTTTGGAAGAGATGTTCCCGGTAGGCTGTAAGAGCACTGAGCAGAGCGAGTTGTTTCTCAGCTTGCCAAGGAGCTGGAAGCAAGATGCTGTGGGGCCCAACTCGCCCTTTGGAAAGAAGCCTGCACGTTGTGCCTTTCAGCTCTAGGGCAAAGAAGCACACCCAGAGCAGAAGTCCTACTTCAGCCAGATCAGGCCTGCAAAGAAACTGCGTTTCACAGGTCTTTGGAAGAGATGTTCCCACTAGGCTTTAAGAGCACTGTGCAGAGCGAGTTGTTTCTTAGCTTCCCAAAGAGCTGGAAGCAAGATGCTGTGGGGCCCAACTCGCCCTTTGGACAGAAGCCTGCACATTGTGCCTTTCAGCTCTAGGACAAAGTAGCACACCCAGAGCAGAAGTCCTACTTCAGCCAGATCAGGCCTGCAAAGAAACTGCGTTTCACAGGCCTTTGGAAGAGATGTTCCCGGTAGGCTGTAAGAGCACTGTGCAGAGCGAGTTGTTTCTTAGCTTCCCAAAGAGCTGGAAGCAAGATGCTGTGGGGCCCAACTCGCCCTTTGGAAAGAAGCCTGCACGTTGTGCCTTTCAGCTCTAGGGCAAAGTATCACACCCAGAGCAGAAGTCCTACTCCAGCCAGATCAGGCCTGCAAAGAAACTGCGTTTCACAGGCCTTTGGAAGAGATGTTCCCACTAGGCTGTAAGAGCACTGTGCAGAGCGAGTTGTTTCTTAGCTTCCCAAAGAGCTGGAAGCAAGATGCTGTGGGGCCCAACTCGCCCTTTCGAATGAAGCCTGCACGTTGTGCCTTTCAGCTCTAGGGCCAATTAGCACACCCAGAGCAGAAGTCCTACTTCAGCCAGATCAGGCCTGCAAAGAAGCTGCGTTTCCCAGGCCTTTGGAAGAGATGTTTCCGGTAGGCTGTAAGTACACTGTGCAGAGCGAGTGGTTTCTTAGCTTCCCAAAGAGCTGGAAGCAAGATGCTGTGGGGCCCAACTCGCCCTTTGGAAAGAAGCCTGCACGTTGTGCCTTTCAGCTCTAGGGCAAAGTAGCACACCCAGAGCAGAAGTCCTACTTCAGCCATATCAGGCCTGCAAAGAAACTGCGTTTCACAGGCCTTTGGAAGAGATGCTCCCGGTAGGCTGTAAGAGCACTGTGCAGAGCGAGTTGTTTCTTAGCTTCCCAAAGAGCTGGAAGCAAGATGCTGTGGGGCCCAACTCGCCCTTTGGAAAGAAACCTGCACGTTGTGCCTTTCAGCTCTAGGGCAAAGTAGCACACCCAGAGCAGAAGTCCTACTTCAGGCAGATCAGGCCTGCAAAGAAACTGCGTTTCACAGGCCTTTGGAAGAGATGTTCCTGGCAGGCTGTAAGAGCACTGTTCAGACCGAGTTGTTTCTTAGCTTCCCAAAGAGCTGGAAGCAAGATGCTGTGGGGCCCAACTCGCCCTTTCGAATGAAGCCTGCACGTTGTGCCTTTCAGCTCTAGGGCCAATTAGCACACCCAGAGCAGAAGTCCTACTTCAGCCAGATCAGGCCTGCAAAGAAGCTGCGTTTCCCAGGCCTTTGGAAGAGATGTTTCCGGTAGGCTGTAAGTACACTGTGCAGAGCGAGTGGTTTCTTAGCTTCCCAAAGAGCTGGAAGCAAGATGCTGTGGGGCCCAACTCGCCCTTTGGAAAGAAGCCTGCACGTTGTGCCTTTCAGCTCTAGGGCAAAGTAGCACACCCAGAGCAGAAGTCCTACTTCAGCCATATCAGGCCTGCAAAGAAACTGCGTTTCACAGGCCTTTGGAAGAGATGTTCCCACTAGGCTGTAAGAGCACTGTGCAGAGCGAGTTGTTTCTTAGCTTCCCAAAGAGCTGGAAGCAAGATGCTGTGGAGCCCAACTCGCCCTTTGGAAAGAAGCCTGCACGTTTTGCCTTTCAGCTCTAGGGCAAAGTAGCACACCCAGAGCAGAAGTCCTACTTCAGCCAGATCAGGCCTGCAAAGAAACTGCGTTTCACAGGCCTTTGGAAGAGATGTTCCCACTAGGCAGTAAGAGCACTGTGCAGAGCGAGTTGTTTCTTAGCTTCCCAAAGAGCTGGAAGCAAGATGCTGTGGGGCCGAACTCGCCCCTTGGAAAGAAGCCTGCACGTTGTGCCTTTCAGCTCTAGGGCAAAGTAGCACACCCAGAGCAGAAGTCCTACTTCAGCCAGATCAGGCCTGCAAAGAAACTGCGTTTAACCAGGCCTTTGGAAGAGATGAACCCGGTATGCTGTAAGAGCACTGTGCAGAGCGAGTTGTTTCTTAGCTTCCCAAAGAGCTGGAAGCAAGATGCTGTGGGGCCCAACTCGCCCTTTGGAAAGAAGCCTGAACATTGTGCCTTTCAGCTCTAGGGCAATGTAGCACACTCAGAGCAGAAGTTCTACTTCAGCCAGATCAGGCCTGCAAAGAAACTGCGTTTCACAGGTCTCTGGAAGAGACCTTCCCGGTAGGCTGTAAGAGCACTGTGCAGAGAAGGTTGTTTCTTACATTCGGAAATAGCTGGAAGCAAGAAGCTGTGGGGCCAAACTCACCCTTTGGAAAGAAGCCTGCACGTTGTGCCTTTCAGCTCTAGGGCAAAGTAGCACACCCAGAGCAGAAGTCCTACTTCATCCAGATCAGGCCTGCAAAGAAACTGCGTTTCCCAGGCCTTTGGAAGAGATGTTCCCGGTAGGCTGTAAGAGCACTGAGCAGAGCGAGTTGTTTCTTAGCTTGCCAAGGAGCTGGAAGCAAGATGCTGTGGGGCCCAACTCGCCCTTTGGAAAGAAGCCTGCACGTTGTGCCTTTCAGCTCTAGGGCAAAGAAGCACACCCAGAGCAGAAGTCCTACTTCAGCCAGATCAGGCCTGCAAAGAAACTGCGTTTCACAGGTCTTTGGAAGAGATGTTCCCACTAGGCTTTAAGAGCACTGTGCAGAGCGAGTTGTTTCTTAGCTTCCCAAAGAGCTGGAAGCAAGATGCTGTGGGGCCCAACTCGCCCTTTGGAAAGAAGCCTGCACATTGTGCCTTTCAGCTCTAGGACAAAGTAGCACACCCAGAGCAGAAGTCCTACTTCAGCCAGATCAGGCCTGCAAAGAAACTGCGTTTCACAGGCCTTTGGAAGAGATGTTCCCGGTAGGCTGTAAGAGCACTGTGCAGAGCGAGTTGTTTCTTAGCTTCCCAAAGAGCTGGAAGCAAGATGCTGTGGGGCCCAACTCGCCCTTTGGAAAGAAGCCTGCACGTTGTGCCTTTCAGCTCTAGGGCAAAGTATCACACCCAGAGCAGAAGTCCTACTCCAGCCAGATCAGGCCTGCAAAGAAACTGCGTTTCACAGGCCTTTGGAAGAGATGTTCCCACTAGGCTGTAAGAGCACTGTGCAGAGCGAGTTGTTTCTTAGCTTCCCAAAGAGCTGGAAGCAAGATGCTGTGGGGCCCAACTCGCCCTTTCGAATGAAGCCTGCACGTTGTGCCTTTCAGCTCTAGGGCCAATTAGCACACCCAGAGCAGAAGTCCTACTTCAGCCAGATCAGGCCTGCAAAGAAGCTGCGTTTCCCAGGCCTTTGGAAGAGATGTTTCCGGTAGGCTGTAAGTACACTGTGCAGAGCGAGTGGTTTCTTAGCTTCCCAAAGAGCTGGAAGCAAGATGCTGTGGGGCCCAACTCGCCCTTTGGAAAGAAGCCTGCACGTTGTGCCTTTCAGCTCTAGGGCAAAGTAGCACACCCAGAGCAGAAGTCCTACTTCAGCCAGATCAGGCCTGCAAAGAAACTGCGTTTCACAGGCCTTTGGAAGAGATGCTCCCGGTAGGCTGTAAGAGCACTGTGCAGAGCGAGTTGTTTCTTAGCTTCCCAAAGAGCTGGAAGCAAGATGCTGTGGGGCCCAACTCGCCCTTTGGAAAGAAGCCTGCACGTTGTGCCTTTCAGCTCTAGGGCAAAGTAGCACACCCAGAGCAGAAGTCCTACTTCAGGCAGATCAGGCCTGCAAAGAAACTGCGTTTCACAGGCCTTTGGAAGAGATGTTCCTGGCAGGCTGTAAGAGCACTGTTCAGACCGAGTTGTTTCTTAGCTTCCCAAAGAGCTGGAAGCAAGATGCTGTGGGGCCCAACTCGCCCTTTCGAATGAAGCCTGCACGTTGTGCCTTTCAGCTCTAGGGCCAATTACCACACCCAGAGCAGAAGTCCTACTTCAGCCAGATCAGGCCTGCAAAGAAGCTGCGTTTCCCAGGCCTTTGGAAGAGATGTTTCCGGTAGGCTGTAAGTACACTGTGCAGAGCGAGTGGTTTCTTAGCTTCCCAAAGAGCTGGAAGCAAGATGCTGTGGGGCCCAACTCGCCCTTTGGAAAGAAGCCTGCACGTTGTGCCTTTCAGCTCTAGGGCAAAGTAGCACACCCAGAGCAGAAGTCCTACTTCAGCCATATCAGGCCTGCAAAGAAACTGCGTTTCACAGGCCTTTGGAAGAGATGTTCCCACTAGGCTGTAAGAGCACTGTGCAGAGCGAGTTGTTTCTTAGCTTCCCAAAGAGCTGGAAGCAAGATGCTGTGGAGCCCAACTCGCCCTTTGGAAAGAAGCCTGCACGTTGTGCCTTTCAGCTCTAGGGCAAAGTAGCACACCCAGAGCAGAAGTCCTACTTCAGCCATATCAGGCCTGCAAAGAAACTGCGTTTCACAGGCCTTTGGAAGAGATGTTCCCACTAGGCTGTAAGAGCACTGTGCAGAGCGAGTTGTTTCTTAGCTTCCCAAAGAGCTGGAAGCAAGATGCTGTGGGGCCCAACTCGCCCCTTTGGAAAGAAGCCTGCACGTTGTGCCTTTCAGCTCTAGGGCAAAGTAGCACACCCAGAGCAGAAGTCCTACTTCAGCCAGATCAGGCCTGCAAAGAAACTGCGTTTCACAGGCCTTTGGAAGAGATGCTCCCCGGTAGGCTGTAAGAGCACTGTGCAGAGCGAGTTGTTTCTTAGCTTCCCAAAGATCTGGAAGCAAGATGCTGTGGGGCCCAACTCGCCCTTTGGAAAGAAGCCTGCACGTTGTGCCTTTCAGCTCTAGGGCAAAGTAGCACACCCAGAGCAGAAGTCCTACTTCAGCCATATCAGGCCTGCAAAGAAACTGCGTTTCACAGGCCTTTGGAAGACATGCTCCCGGTAGGCTGTAAGAGCACTGTGCAGAGCGAGTTGTTTCTTAGCTTCCCAAAGAGCTGGAAGCAAGATGCTGTGGGGCCCAACTCGCCCTTTGGAAAGAAGCCTGCACGTTGTGCCTTTCAGCTCTAGGGCAAAGTAGCACACCCAGAGCAGAAGTCCTACTTCAGCCAGATCAGGCCTGCAAAGAAACTGCGTTTCACAGGCCTTTGGAAGAGATGTTCCCGGTAGGCTGTAAGAGCACTGTGCAGAGCGAGTTGTTTCTTAGCTTCCCAAAGAGCTGGAAGCAAGATGCTGTGGGGCCCAACTCGCCCTTTGGAAAGAAGCCTGCACGTTGTGCCTTTCAGCTCTAGGGCAAAGTAGCACACCCAGAGCAGAAGTCCTACTTCAGCCAGATCAGGCCTGCAAAGAAACTGCGTTTCCGAGGCCTTTGGAAGAGATGTTCCCGGTAGGCTGTAAGAGCACTGTGCAGAGCGAGTTGTTTCTTAGCTTCCCAAAGAGCTGGAAGCAAGATGCTGTGGGGCCCAACTCGCCCTTTGGAAAGAAGCCTGCACGTTGTGCCTTTCAGCTCTAGGGCAAAGTAGCACACCCAGAGCAGAAGTCCTACTTCAGCCAGATCAGGCCTGCAAAGAAACTGCGTTTCACAGGCCTTTGGAAGAGATGTTCCCGGTAGGCTGTAAGAGCACTGTGCAGAGCGAGTTGTTTCTTAGCTTCCCAAAGAGCTGGAAGCAAGATGCTGTGGGGCCCAACTCGCCCTTTGGAAAGAAGCCTGCACGTTGTGCCTTTCAGCTCTAGGGCAAAGTAGCACACCCAGAGCAGAAGTCCTACTTCAGCCAGATCAGGCCTGCAAAGAAACTGCGTTTCCCAGGCCTTTGGAAGAGATGTTCCCAGTAGGCTGTAAGAGCACTGTGCAGAGCGAGTTGTTTCTTAGCTTCCCAAAGAGCTGGAAGCAAGATGCTGTGGGGCCCAACTCGCCCTTTGGAAAGAAGCCTGCACGTTGTGCCTTTCGGCTCTAGGGCAAAGTAGCACACCCAGAGCAGAAGTCCTACTTCAGCCAGATCAGGCCTGCAAAGAAACTGCGTTTCACAGGCCTTTGGAAGAGATGCTCCCCGTAGGCTGTAAGAGCACTGTGCAGAGCGAGTTGTTTCTTAGCTTCCCAAAGAGCTGGAAGCAAGATGCTGTGGGGCCCAACTCGCCCTTTGGAAAGAAGCCTGCACGTTGTGCCTTTCAGCTCTAGGGCAAAGTAGCACACCCAGAGCAGAAGTCCTACTTCAGCCAGATCAGGCCTGCAAAGAAACTGCGTTTCACAGGCCTTTGGAAGAGATGTTCCCGGTAGGCTGTAAGAGCACTGTGCAGAGCGAGTTGTTTCTTAGCTTCCCAAAGAGCTGGAAGCAAGATGCTGTGGGGCCCAACTCGCCCTTTGGAAAGAAGCCTGCACGTTGTGCCTTTCAGCTCTAGGGCAAAGTAGCACACCCAGAGCAGAAGTCCTACTTCAGCCAGATCAGGCCTGCAAAGAAACTGCGTTTCACAGGCCTTTGGAAGAGATGTTCCCGGTAGGCTGTAAGAGCACTGTGCAGAGCGAGTTGTTTCTTAGCTTCCCAAAGAGCTGGAAGCAAGATGCTGTGGGGCCCAACTCGCCCTTTGGAAAGAAGCCTGCACGTTGTGCCTTTCAGCTCTAGGGCCAATTAGCACACCCAGAGCAGAAGTCCTACTTCAGCCAGATCAGGCCTGCAAAGAAGCTGCGTTTCCCAGGCCTTTGGAAGAGATGTTTCCGGTAGGCTGTAAGTACACTGTGCAGAGCGAGTGGTTTCTTAGCTTCCCAAAGAGCTGGAAGCAAGATGCTGTGGGGCCCAACTCGCCCTTTGGAAAGAAGCCTGCACGTTGTGCCTTTCAGCTCTAGGGCAAAGTAGCACACCCAGAGCAGAAGTCCTACTTCAGCCAGATCAGGCCTGCAAAGAAACTGCGTTTCACAGGCCTTTGGAAGAGATGTTCCCGCTAGGCTGTAAGAGCACTGTGCAGAGCGAGTTGTTTCTTAGCTTCCCAAAGAGCTGGAAGCAAGATGCTGTGGAGCCCAACTCGCCCTTTGGAAAGAAGCCTGCACGTTGTGCCTTTCAGCTCTAGGGCAAAGTAGCACACCCAGAGCAGAAGTCCTACTTCAGCCAGATCAGGCCTGCAAAGAAACTGCGTTTCACAGGCCTTTGGAAGAGATGTTCCCACTAGGCTGTAAGAGCACTGTGCAGAGCGAGTTGTTTCTTAGCTTCCCAAAGAGCTGGAAGCAAGATGCTGTGGGGCCCAACTCGCCCTTTGGAAAGAAGCCTGCACGTTGTGCCTTTCAGCTCTAGGGCAAAGTAGCACACCCAGAGCAGAAGTCCTACTTCAGCCAGATCAGGCCTGCAAAGAAACTGCGTTTCACAGGCCTTTGGAAGAGATGTTCCCGGTAGGCTGTAAGAGCACTGTGCAGAGCGAGTTGTTTCTTAGCTTCCCAAAGAGCTGGAAGCAAGATGCTGTGGGGCCCAACTCGCCCTTTGGAAAGAAGCCTGCACGTTGTGCCTTTCAGCTCTAGGGCAAAGTAGCACACCCAGAGCAGAAGTCCTACTTCAGCCAGATCAGGCCTGCAAAGAAACTGCGTTTCACAGGCCTTTGGAAGAGATGTTCCCACTAGGCTGTAAGAGCACTGTGCAGAGCGAGTTGTTTCTTAGCTTCCCAAAGAGCTGGAAGCAAGATGCTGTGGGGCCCAACTCGCCCTTTGGAAAGAAGCCTGCACGTTGTGCCTTTCAGCTCTAGGGCAAAGTAGCACACCCAGAGCAGAAGTCCTACTTCAGCCAGATCAGGCCTGCAAAGAAACTGCGTTTCACAGGCCTTTGGAAGAGATGTTCCCACTAGGCAGTAAGAGCACTGTGCAGAGCGAGTTGTTTCTTAGCTTCCCAAAGAGCTGGAAGCAAGATGCTGTGGGGCCCAACTCGCCCTTTGGAAAGAAGCCTGCACGTTGTGCCTTTCAGCTCTAGGGCAAAGTAGCACACCCAGAGCAGAAGTCCTACTTCAGCCAGATCAGGCCTGCAAAGAAACTGCGTTTAACCAGGCCTTTGGAAGAGATGTTCCCGGTAGGCTGTAAGAGCACTGTGCAGAGCGAGTTGTTTCTTAGCTTCCCAAAGAGCTGGAAGCAAGATGCTGTGGGGCCCAACTCGCCCTTTGGAAAGAAGCCTGCACGTTGTGCCTTTCAGCTCTAGGGCAATGTAGCACACTCAGAGCAGAAGTTCTACTTCAGCCAGATCAGGCCTGCAAAGAAACTGCGTTTCACAGGTCTCTGGAAGAGACCTTCCCGGTAGGCTGTAAGAGCACTGTGCAGAGAAGGTTGTTTCTTAGATTCGGAAATAGCTGGAAGCAAGATGCTGTGGGGCCCAACTCGCCCTTTGGAAAGAAGCCTGCACGTTGTGCCTTTCAGCTCTAGGGCAAAGTAGCACACCCAGAGCAGAAGTCCTACTTCAGCCAGATCAGGCCTGCAAAGAAACTGCGTTTCCCAGGCCTTTGGAAGAGATGTTCCCGGTAGGCTGTAAGAGCACTGTGCAGAGCGAGTTGTTTCTTAGCTTCCCAAAGAGCTGGAAGCAAGATGCTGTGGGGCCCAACTCGCCCTTTGGAAAGAAGCCTGCACGTTGTGCCTTTCAGCTCTAGGGCAAAGTAGCACACCCAGAGCAGAAGTCCTACTTCAGCCAGATCAGGCCTGCAAAGAAACTGCGTTTCACAGGCCTTCTAGACTTGGGATGCA
>NW_027226986.1:0-45453 GCF_037783145.1 Equus przewalskii
ACTGTCCGCCACGTGCTTCTGGCACGTCTGAGAGGTGGTTCCAACATGCCCGGCAGGTCATTTCGGAGAGTCGTCCAAGTGGTTCTGGCGTAGCCCGCAGGTGATTTTGGCGTGTCCGGCAGGTGGTTCCGCCGTGCTCGGCAGGTGGCTCAGGCATGGCCGTCACGTGGTTCCAGTCTGTCCAGGACGTGTTTCCAGCTTCTCCGGCAGGTGGTTCTGGTACGTCTGAGAGGTGGTTCCGCCATGGCTGGCAGGTGATCCCGGACTGTCCCCCAGGTGGTTCTGGCATAGCCAGCAGTTGATATTGGCCTGTCCGGCAGGTGGTTCCAGCGAGTCGAACAGGTGGCTCCGGCGTTCTTGGCAGGTGGTTCCGGTCTGTCCGGTAGGTGTTTCCGGCGTGTCCGGCACGTGCTTCCGGCACGTCTGAGAGGTGGTTCTGGCATGCGCGGCAGGTGATTCCGTAGTGTCCGCCAGGTGGTTCTGGCATACCCGGCAGGTGATTTTGGCGTGTCCGGCAGGTGTTTCTGGCGAGTCGAGCAGGTGGCTCCGGCATGCTCGGCAGGTGCTTCCGGCGTCTCCGGCACTTGGTTCTGGTGTGTCTGAGAGCTGGTTCCGGCATGTCCGGCAGATGATTCCGGAGTGTCCGCCAAGTGGTTCTGGCATACCCAGCAGGTGATTTTGGCGTGTCAGGGAGGTGGTACCGGTGAGTCGAGCAGGTGGTTCCGGCGTGCTCGTCAGGTGGTTCAGGCGGTTCTGGCAGGTGGTATCCGTCTGTTCGGGGTGTGGTTCCAGCATCTCATGAACACGTTTCTGGCACGTCTGAGATGTGGTTCCAGCCGGCCCGACA
This sequence comes from Equus przewalskii, assembly GCF_037783145.1. Taxonomy (NCBI): domain Eukaryota; kingdom Metazoa; phylum Chordata; class Mammalia; order Perissodactyla; family Equidae; genus Equus; species Equus przewalskii. The sequence goes on from NW_027226986.1 coordinate 848, forward strand.
GGTGTTTCCGCAGTGTCCGCCAAGCGGTTCTGGCGTAGTTGGCAGGTGATTTTGGCATGACTGGCAGGTGGTTCCAGCAAGCCTGGCAGGTGATTCCAAAGTGTTCCCCAACTGGTTGTGGCGTAGCCGGCAGGTGATTTTTGCGTGATCGGCAGGTGGTTCTGGCGAGTCGAGCAGGTGGTTCCGGCGTGCTCGGCTGGTGCTTCCGGGGTCATTGGCACGGGGTTCTGGCATGTCTGAGAGGTGGTTCCTGCATGCCCGGCAAGTGATTCCGGAGTGTTCGCCAAGTGGTTCTGGCATAGTCGGCAGGTGATTTTGGCATGTCCGGCAGGTGGTTCAGGCGAGTTGAGCAGGTGGTTCCAACGTGCTTGGCAGGTGCTTCCGGCGTCTCCGGCACGTGTTTCTGGCACATCTGACAGGTGGTTCCGGCATGCCCGAAAGGTGATTCCGGTGTGTCCGGTAGGTGGTTCCAGCCTGCACGGCATGTGGTTCTGGGACGTCTCAGAGGTGGTTGCGCATGCCCAACAGGTGATTCCGGACTGTCCGCCACATGGTTCTGGCACGTCTGAGAGGTGGTTCCGGCATGCCCGGCAGGTCATCCCAGAGAGTCCTCCAAGTGGTTCTGGCATAACACGCAGGTGATTTTGGCGTGTCTGGCAGGTTGTTCCGTTGTGCTTGGCAGGTGGTTCAGGCTTGGCCGGCAGGTGGTTCCAGACTGTCCAGGACGTGTTTCCAGCTTCTCCGGCAGGTGGTTCTGGTACGTCTGAGAGGTGGTTCCGCCATGGCTGGCAGGTGATTCCGGACCGTCCCCCAGGTGGTTCTGGCATAGCCAGCAGTTGATATTGGCCTGTCCGGCAGGTGGTTCCAGCGAGTCGAACAGGTGGCTCCGGCGTGCTCGGCAGGTGGTTCCGGTCTGTCCGGTAGGTGATTCCGGCGTGTCCGGCACGTGCTTCCGGCACGTCTGAGAGGTGGTTCCGGCATGCGCGACAGGTGGTTTCGGAGTGTCCGCCAGGTGGTTCTGGCGTACCCGGCAGGTGATTTTGGCGTGTCCGGCAGGTGTTTCTGGCGAGTCGAGCAGGTGGCTCCGGCATGCTCGGCAGGTGCTTCCGGCGTCTCCGGCACGTGGTTCTGGTGTGTCTGAGAGCTGGTTCCGGCATGTCCGGCAGATGATTCCGGAGTGTCCGCCAAGTGGTTCTGGCATACCCGGCTGGTGATTTGGGCATGTCAGGTAGGTGGTTCCGGCGAGTCGAGCAGGTGGCTCCGGCGTGCTCGGCAGGTGCTTCCGGGGTCATTGGCACGTGGTTCTGGCATATCTGAGAGGTGGTTCCGGCATGCCCGGCAGGTGATTCCGGAGTGTTCGCCAAGTGTTTCCGGCGTAGCCGGCAGGTGATTTTGCATGTCCAGCGGTCGTTCCGGCGGGTCCAGCCGGTGGTTCCGGCGTGTCCGGCAGGTGGTTCCGGTCTGTCCGGCAGGTGGTTCTGTGGTGTCCGGCACGAGGTTCAGTCTCAGAGGCTGTGCCGGCATGCCCCTCACGTGATTCCGGCTTGTCCCCGAAGTGGTGCTGGTGTAGCGGGCAGGTGATTTTGGCGTGTCCGGCATGTGGTTCAGGCGAGTTGAGCAGGTGGTTGCGACGTGCTCGGCAGGTGCTTCCGGCGTCTCCGGCACGTGTTTCTGGCACATCTGACTGGTGGTTCCGGCATGCCCAATAGTTGATTCCGGTCTGTCCGGTAGGTGGTTCCGGCGTGCACGGCACGTGGTTCTGGTACGTCTCAGAGGTGGTTGCGTATGCCCAACAGGTGATTCCGGACTGTCCGCCACGTGCTTCTGGCACGTCTGAGAGGTGGTTCCAACATGCCCGGCAGGTCATTTCGGAGAGTCGTCCAAGTGGTTCTGGCGTAGCCCGCAGGTGATTTTGGCGTGTCCGGCAGGTGGTTCCGCCGTGCTCGGCAGGTGGTTCAGGCATGGCCGTCACGTGGTTCCAGTCTGTCCAGGACGTGTTTCCAGCTTCTCCGGCAGGTGGTTCTGGTACGTCTGAGAGGTGGTTCCGCCATGGCTGGCAGGTGATCCCGGACTGTCCCCCAGGTGGTTCTGGCATAGCCAGCAGTTGATATTGGCCTGTCCGGCAGGTGGTTCCAGCGAGTCGAACAGGTGGCTCCGGCGTGCTCGGCAGGTGGTTCCGGTCTGTCCGGTAGGTGTCTCCGGCGTGTCTGGCACGTGCTTCCGGCACGTCTGAGAGGTGGTTCTGGCATGCGCGGCAGGTGATTCCGTAGTGTCCGCCAGGTGGTTCTGGCATACCCGGCAGGTGATTTTGGCGTGTCCGGCAGGTGTTTCAGGCGAGTCGAGCAGGTGGCTCCGGCATGCTCGGCAGGTGCTTCCGGCGTCTCCGGCACTTGGTTCTGGTGTGTCTGAGAGCTGGTTCCGGCATGTCCGGCAGATGATTCCGGAGTGTCCGCCAAGTGGTTCTGGCATACCCAGCAGGTGATTTTGGCGTGTCAGGGAGGTGGTACCGGTGAGTCGAGCAGGTGGTTCCGGCGTGCTCAGCAGCTGGTTCAGGCGGTTCTGGCAGGTGGTATCCGTCTGTTCGGGGTGTGGTTCCAGCATCTCATGAACACGTTTCTGGCACGTCTGAGATGTGGTTCCAGCCAGCCCGACAGGTGTTTCCGCAGTGTCCGCCAAGCGGTTCTGGCGTAGTTGGCAGGTGATTTTGGCATGACTGGCAGGTGGTTCCAGCAAGCCTGGCAGGTGATTCCAAAGTGTTCACCAACTGGTTGTGGCGTAGCCGGCAGGTGATTTTTGCGTGATCGGCAGGTGGTTCTGGCGAGTCGAGCAGGTGGTTCCGGCGTGCTCGGCTGGTGCTTCCGGGGTCATTGGCACGGGGTTCTGGCATGTCTGAGAGGTGGTTCCTGCATGCCCGGCAAGTGATTCCGGAGTGTTCACCAAGTGGTTCTGGCATAGTCGGCAGGTGATTTTGGCATGTCCGGCAGGTGGTTCAGGCGAGTTGAGCAGGTGGTTCCAACGTGCTTGGCAGGTGCTTCCGGCGTCTCCGGCACGTGTTTCTGGCACATCTGACAGGTGGTTCCGGCATGCCCGAAAGGTGATTCCGGTCTGTCCGGTAGGTGGTTCCAGCCTGCACGGCATGTGGTTCTGGTACGTCTCAGAGGTGGTTGCGCATGCCCAACAGGTGATTCCGGACTGTCCGCCACATGGTTCTGGCACGTCTGAGAGGTGGTTCCGGCATGCCCGGCAGGTCATCCCAGAGAGTCCTCCAAGTGGTTCTGGCATAACACGCAGGTGATTTTGGCGTGTCTGGCAGGTTGTTCCGTTGTGCTTGGCAGGTGGTTCAGGCTTGGCCGGCAGGTGGTTCCAGACTGTCCAGGACGTGTTTCCAGCTTCTCCGGCAGGTGGTTCTGGTACGTCTGAGAGGTGGTTCCGCCATGGCTGGCAGGTGATTCCGGACCGTCCCCCAGGTGGTTCTGGCATAGCCAGCAGTTGATATTGGCCTGTCCGGCAGGTGGTTCCAGCGAGTCGAACAGGTGGCTCCGGCGTGCTCGGCAGGTGGTTCCGGTCTGTCCGGTAGGTGATTCCGGCGTGTCCGGCACGTGCTTCCGGCACGTCTGAGAGGTGGTTCCGGCATGCGCGACAGGTGGTTTCGGAGTGTCCGCCAGGTGGTTCTGGCGTACCCGGCAGGTGATTTTGGCGTGTCCGGCAGGTGTTTCTGGCGAGTCGAGCAGGTGGCTCCGGCATGCTCGGCAGGTGCTTCCGGCGTCTCCGGCACGTGGTTCTGGTGTGTCTGAGAGCTGGTTCCGGCATGTCCGGCAGATGATTCCGGAGTGTCCGCCAAGTGGTTCTGGCGTACCCGGCTGGTGATTTGGGCATGTCAGGTAGGTGGTTCCGGCGAGTCGAGCAGGTGGCTCCGGCGTGCTCGGCAGGTTGTTCAGACGGTTCTGGCAGGTGTTTTCCGTCTGTTCGGGGTGTGGTTCCAGCATCTCATGCACATGGTTCTGGCACGTCTGAGATGTGGTTCCGGCCGGCCCGACAGGTGTTTCCACAGTGTCCGCCAAGTGGTACTGGCGTAGTTGGCAGGTGATTTTGGCATGACCGGCAGGTGGTTCCAGCAAGCCCGGCAGGTGATTCCGAAGTGTTCCCCAACTGGTTGTGGCGTAGCCGGCAGGTGATTTTTGCGTGTCCGGCAGGTGGTTCTGGCGAGTCGAGCAGGTGGTTCCGGCGTGCTCGGCAGGTGCTTCCGGGGTCATTGGCACGTGGTTCTGGCATATCTGAGAGGTGGTTCCGGCATGCCCGGCAGGTGATTCCGGAGTGTTCGCCAAGTGTTTCCGGCGTAGCCGGCAGGTGATTTTGCATGTCCAGTGGTCGTTCCAGCGGGTCGAGCCGGTGGTTCCGGCGTGTCCGGCAGGTGGTTCCGGTCTGTCCGGCAGGTGGTTCTCTGGTGTCCGGCACGAGGTTCAGTCTGAGAGGCTGTGCCGGCATGCCCCTCACGTGATTCCGGCTTGTCCCCGAAGTGGTGCTGGTGTAGCGGGCAGGTGATTTTGGCGTGTCCGGCAGGTGGTTCAGGCGAGTTGAGCAGGTGGTTGCGACGTGCTCGGCAGGTGCTTCCGGCGTCTCCGGCACGTGTTTCTGGCACATCTGACTGGTGGTTCCGGCATGCCCAAAAGTTGATTCCGGTCTGTCCGGTAGGTGGTTCCGGCGTGCACGGCACGTGGTTCTGGTACGTGTCAGAGGTGGTTGCGTATGCCCAACAGGTGATTCCGGACTGTCCGCCACGTGCTTCTGGCACGTCTGAGAGGTGGTTCCAACATGCCCGGCAGGTCATTTCGGAGAGTCGTCCAAGTGGTTCTGGCGTAGCCCGCAGGTGATTTTGGCGTGTCCGGCAGGTGGTTCCGCCGTGCTCGGCAGGTGGCTCAGGCATGGCCGTCACATGGTTCCAGTCTGTCCAGGACGTGTTTCCAGCTTCTCCGGCAGGTGGTTCTGGTACGTCTGAGAGGTGGTTCCGCCATGGCTGGCAGGTGATCCCGGACTGTCCCCCAGGTGGTTCTGGCATAGCCAGCAGTTGATATTGGCCTGTCCGGCAGGTGGTTCCAGCGAGTCGAACAGGTGGCTCCAGCGTTCTTGGCAGGTGGTTCCGGTCTGTCCGGTAGGTGTTTCCGGCGTGTCCGGCACGTGCTTCCGGCACGTCTGAGAGGTGGTTCTGGCATGCGCGGCAGGTGATTCCGTAGTGTCCGCCAGGTGGTTCTGGCATACCCGGCAGGTGATTTTGGCGTGTCCGGCAGGTGTTTCTGGCGAGTCGAGCAGGTGGCTCCGGCATGCTCGGCAGGTGCTTCCGGCGTCTCCGGCACTTGGTTCTGGTGTGTCTGAGAGCTGGTTCCGGCATGTCCGGCAGATGATTCCGGAGTGTCCGCCAAGTGGTTCTGGCATACCCAGCAGGTGATTTTGGCGTGTCAGGGAGGTGGTACCGGTGAGTCGAGCAGGTGGTTCCGGCGTGCTCGTCAGGTGGTTCAGGCGGTTCTGGCAGGTGGTATCCGTCTCTTCCGGGTGTGGTTCCAGCATCTCATGAACACGTTTCTGGCACGTCTGAGATGTGGTTCCAGCCGGCCCGACAGGTGTTTCCGCAGTGTCCGCCAAGCGGTTCTGGCGTAGTTGGCAGGTGATTTTGGCATGACTGGCAGGTGGTTCCAGCAAGCCTGGCAGGTGATTCCAAAGTGTTCCCCAACTGGTTGTGGCGTAGCCGGCAGGTGATTTTTGCGTGATCGGCAGGTGGTTCTGGCGAGTCGAGCAGGTGGTTCCGGCGTGCTCGGCTGGTGCTTCCGGGGTCATTGGCACGGGGTTCTGGCATGTCTGAGAGGTGGTTCCTGCATGCCCGGCAAGTGATTCCGGAGTGTTCGCCAAGTGGTTCTGGCATAGTCGGCAGGTGATTTTGGCATGTCCGGCAGGTGGTTCAGGCGAGTTGAGCAGGTGGTTCCAACGTGCTTGGCAGGTGCTTCCGGCGTCTCCGGCACGTGTTTCTGGCACATCTGACAGGTGGTTCCGGCATGCCCGAAAGGTGATTCCGGTCTGTCCGGTAGGTGGTTCCAGCCTGCACGGCATGTGGTTCTGGGACGTCTCAGAGGTGGTCGCGCATGCCCAACAGGTGATTCCGGACTGTCCGCCACATGGTTCTGGCACGTCTGACAGGTGGTTCCGGCATGCCCGGCAGGTCATCGCAGAGAGTCCTCCAAGTGGTTCTGGCGTAACACGCAGGTGATTTTGGCGTGTCTGGCAGGTTGTTCCGTTGTGCTTGGCAGGTGGTTCAGGCTTGGCCGGCAGGTGGTTCCAGACTGTCCAGGACGTGTTTCCAGCTTCTCCGGCAGGTGGTTCTGGTACGTCTGAGAGGTGGTTCCGCCATGGCTGGCAGGTGATTCCGGACCGTCCCCCAGGTGGTTCTGGCATAGCCAGCAGTTGATATTGGCCTGTCCGGCAGGTGGTTCCAGCGAGTCGAACAGGTGGCTCCGGCGTGCTCGGCAGGTGGTTCCGGTCTGTCCGGTAGGTGATTCCGGCGTGTCCGGCACGTGCTTCCGGCACGTCTGAGAGGTGGTTCCGGCATGCGCGACAGGTGGTTTCGGAGTGTCCGCCAGGTGGTTCTGGCGTACCCGGCAGGTGATTTTGGCGTGTCCGGCAGGTGTTTCTGGCGAGTCGAGCAGGTGGCTCCAGCATGCTCGGCAGGTGCTTCCGGCGTCTCCGGCACGTGGTTCTGGTGTGTCTGAGAGCTGGTTCCGGCATGTCCGGCAGATGATTCCGGAGTGTCCGCCAAGTGGTTCTGGCATACCCGGCTGGTGATTTGGGCATGTCAGGTAGGTGGTTCCGGCGAGTCGAGCAGGTGGCTCCGGCGTGCTCGGCAGGTTGTTCAGACGGGTCTGGCAGGTGTTTTCCGTCTGTTCGGGGTGTGGTTCCAGCATCTCATGCACATGGTTCTGGCACGTCTGAGATGCGGTTACGGCCGGCCCGACAGGTGTTTCCACAGTGTCCGCCAAGTGGTACTGGCATAGTTGGCAGGTGATTTTGGCATGACCGGCAGGTGGTTCCAGCAAGCCCGGCAGGTGATTCCGAAGTGTTCCCCAACTGGTTGTGGCGTAGCCGGCAGGTGATTTTTGCGTGTCCGGCAGGTGGTTCTGGCGAGTCGAGCAGGTGGTTCCGGCGTGCTCGGCAGGTGCTTCCGGGGTCATTGGCACGTGGTTCTGGCATATCTGAGAGGTGGTTCCGGCATGCCCAGCAGGTGATTCCGGAGTGTTCGCCAAGTGTTTCCGGCGTAGCCGGCAGGTGATTTTGCATGTCCAGCGGTCGTTCCGGCGGGTCGAGCCGGTGGTTCCGGCGTGTCCGGCATGTGGTTCCGGTCTGTCCGGCAGGTGGTTCTCTGGTGTCCGGCACGAGGTTCAGTCTGAGAGGCTGTGCCGGCATGCCCCACACGTGATTCCGGCTTGTCCCCGAAGTGGTGCTGGTGTGGCGGGCAGGTGATTTTGGCGTGTCCGGCAGGTGGTTCAGGCGAGTTGAGCAAGTGGTTGCAACGTGCTCGGCAGGTGCTTCTGGCGTCTCCGGCACGTGTTTCTGGCACATCTGACTGGTGGTTCCGGCATGCCCAAAAGTTGATTCCGGTCTGTCCGGTAGGTGGTTCCGGCGTGCACGGCACGTGGTTCTGGTACGTGTCAGAGGTGGTTGCGTATGCCCAACAGGTGATTCCGGACTGTCCACCACGTGCTTCTGGCACGTCAGAGAGGTGGTTCCAACATGCCCGGCAGGTCATTTCGGAGAGTCGTCCAAGTGGTTCTGGCGTAGCCCGCGGGTGATTTTGGCGTGTCCGGCAGGTGGTTCCGCCGTGCTCGGCAGGTGGTTGAGGCATGGCCGTCACGTGGTTCCAGTCTGTCCAGGACGTGTTTCCAGCTTCTCCGGCAGGTGGTTCTGGTACGTCTGAGAGGTGGTTCCGCCATGGCTGGCAGGTGATCCCGGACTGTCCCCCAGGTGGTTCTGGCATAGCCAGCAGTTGATATTGGCCTGTCCGGCAGGTGGTTCCAGCGAGTCGAACAGGTGGCTCCGGCGTTCTTGGCAGGTGGTTCCGGTCTGTCCGGTAGGTGTTTCCGGCGTGTCCGGCACGTGCTTCCGGCACGTCTGAGAGGTGGTTCCGGCATGCGCGGCAGGTGATTCCGTAGTGTCCGCCAGGTGGTTCTGGCATACCCGGCAGGTGATTTTGGCGTGTCCGGCAGGTGTTTCAGGCGAGTCGAGCAGGTGGCTCCGACATGCTCGGCAGGTGCTTCCGGCGTCTCCGGCACGTGGTTCTGGTGTGTCTGAGAGCTGGTTCCGGCATGTCCGGCAGATGATTCCGGAGTGTCCGCCAAGTGGTTCTGAAATACCCGGCTGGTGATTTGGGCATGTCAGGTAGGTGGTTCCGGCGAGTCGAGCAGGTGGCTCCGGCGTGCTCGGCAGGTTGTTCAGACGGGTCTGGCAGGTGTTTTCCGTCTGTTCGGGGTGTGGTTCCAGCATCTCATGCACATGGTTCTGGCACGTCTGAGATGTGGTTCCGGCCGGCCCGACAGGTGTTTCCACAGTGTCCGCCAAGTGGTACTGGCGTAGTTGGCAGGTGATTTTGGCATGACCGGCAGGTGGTTCCAGCAAGCCCGGCAGGTGATTCCGAAGTGTTCCCCAACTGGTTGTGGCGTAGCCGGCAGGTGATTTTTGCGTGTCCGGCAGGTGTTTCTGGCGAGTCGAGCAGGTGGTTCCGGCGTGCTCGGCAGGTGCTTCCGGGGTCATTGGCACGTGGTTCTGGCATATCTGAGAGGTGGTTCCGGCATGCCCGGCAGGTGATTCCGGAGTGTTCGCCAAGTATTTCCGGCGTAGCCGGCAGGTGATTTTGCATGTCCAGCGGTCGTTCCGGCGGGTCGAGCCGGTGGTTCCGGCGTGTCCGGCAGGTGGTTCCGGTCTGTCCGGCAGGTGGTTCTGTGGTGTCCGGCACGAGGTTCAGTCTGAGAGGCTGTGCCGGCATGGCCCTCACGTGATTCCGGCTTGTCCCCGAAGTGGTGCTGGTGTAGCGGGCTGGTGATTTTGGCGTGTCCGGCAGGTGGTTCAGGCGAGTTGAGCAGGTGGTTGCGACGTGCTCGGCAGGTGCTTCCGGCGTCTCCGGCACGTGCTTCTGGCACATCTGACTGGTGGTTCCGGCATGCGCAAAAGTTGATTCCGGTCTGTCCGGTAGGTGGTTCCGGCGTGCACGGCACGTGGTTCTGGTACGTCTCAGAGGTGGTTGCGTATGCCCAACAGGTGATTCCGGACTGTCCGCCACGTGCTTCTGGCACGTCTGAGAGGTGGTTCCAACATGCCCGGCAGGTCATTTCGGAGAGTCGTCCAAGTGGTTCTGGCGTAGCCCGCAGGTGATTTTGGCGTGTCCGGCAGGTGGTTCCGCCGTGCTCGGCAGGTGGCTCAGGCATGGCCGTCACGTGGGTCCAGTCTGTCCAGGACGTGTTTCCAGCTTCTCCTGCAGGTGGTTCTGGTACGTCTGAGAGGTGGTTCCGCCATGGCTGGCAGGTGATCCCGGAGTGTCCCCCAGGTGGTTCTGGCATAGCCAGCAGTTCATATTGGCCTGTCCGGCAGGTGGTTCCAGCGAGTCGAACAGGTGGCTCCGGCGTTCTTGGCAGGTGGTTCCGGTCTGTCCGGTAGGTGTTTCCGGCGTGTCCGGCATGTGCTTCCGGCACGTCTGAGAGGTGGTTCCGGCATGCGCGGCAGGTGATTCCGTAGTGTCCGCCAGGTGGTTCTGGCATACCCGGCAGGTGATTTTGGCGTGTCCGGCAGGTGTTTCTGGCGAGTCGAGCAGGTGGCTCCGGCATGCTCGGCAGGTGCTTCCGGCGTCTCCGGCACGTGGTTCTGGTGTGTCTGAGAGCTGGTTCCGGCATGTCCGGCAGATGATTCCGGAGTGTCCGCCAAGTGGTTCTGGCATACCCAGCAGGTGATTTTGGCGTGTCAGGGAGGTGGTACCGGTGAGTCGAGCAGGTGGTTCCGGCGTGCTCGTCAGGTGGTTCAGGCGGTTCTGGCAGGTGGTATCCGTCTCTTCCGGGTGTGGTTCCAGCATCTCATGAACACGTTTCTGGCACGTCTGAGATGTGGTTCCAGCCGGCCCGACAGGTGTTTCCGCAGTGTCCGCCAAGCGGTTCTGGCGTAGTTGGCAGGTGATTTTGGCATGACTGGCAGGTGGTTCCAGCAAGCCTGGCAGGTGATTCCAAAGTGTTCCCCAACTGGTTGTGGCGTAGCCGGCAGGTGATTTTTGCGTGATCGGCAGGTGGTTCTGGCGAGTCGAGCAGGTGGTTCCGGCGTGCTCGGCTGGTGCTTCCGGGGTCATTGGCACGGGGTTCTGGCATGTCTGAGAGGTGGTTCCTGCATGCCCGGCAAGTGATTCCGGAGTGTTCGCCAAGTGGTTCTGGCATAGTCGGCAGGTGATTTTGGCATGTCCGGCAGGTGGTTCAGGCGAGTCGAGCAGGTGGTTCCGGCGTGCTCGGCTGGTGCTTCCGGGGTCATTGGCACGTGCTTCCGGCACGTCTGAGAGGTGGTTCCGGCATGCGCGACAGGTGGTTTCGGAGTGTCCGCCAGGTGGTTCTGGCGTACCCGGCAGGTGATTTTGGCGTGTCCGGCAGGTGTTTCTGGCGAGTCGAGCAGGTGGCTCCGGCATGCTCGGCAGGTGCTTCCGGCGTCTCCGGCACGTGGTTCTGGTGTGTCTGAGAGCTGGTTCCGGCATGTCCGGCAGATGATTCCGGAGTGTCCGCCAAGTGGTTCTGGCATACCCGGCTGGTGATTTGGGCATGTCAGGTAGGTGGTTCCGGCGAGTCGAGCAGGTGGCTCCGGCGTGCTCGGCAGGTTGTTCAGACGGGTCTGGCAGGTGTTTTCCGTCTGTTCGGGGTGTGGTTCCAGCATCTCATGCACATGGTTCTGGCACGTCTGAGATGTGGTTCCGGCCGGCCCGACAGGTGTTTCCACAGTGTCCGCCAAGTGGTACAGGCATAGATGGCAGGTGATTTTGGCATGACCGGCAGGTGGTTCCAGCAAGCCCGGCAGGTGATTCCGAAGTGTTCCCCAACTGGTTGTGGCGTAGCCGGCAGGTGATTTTTGCGTGTCCGGCAGGTGGTTCTGGCGAGTCGAGCAGGTGGTTCCGGCGTGCTCGGCAGGTGCTTCCGGGGTCATTATCACGTGGTTCTGGCATATCTGAGAGGTGGTTCCGGCATGCCCGGCAGATGATTCCGGAGTGTTCGCCAAGTGTTTCCGGCGTAGCCGGCAGGTGATTTTGCATGTCCAGCGGTCGTTCCGGCGGGTCGAGCCGGTGGTTCCGGCGTGTCCGACAGGTGGTTCCGGTCTGTCCGGCAGGTGGTTCTGTGGTGTCCGGCACGAGGTTCAGTCTGAGAGGCTGTGCCGGCATGCCCCTCACGTGATTCCGGCTTGTCCCGGAAGTGGTGCTGGTGTAGCGGGCAGGTGATTTTGGCGTGTCCGGCAGGTGGTTCAGGCGAGTTGAGCAGGTGGTTGCAACGTGCTCGGCAGGTGCTTCCGGCGTCTCCGGCACGTGTTTCTGGCACATCTGACTGGTGGTTCCGGCATGCCCAAAAGTTGATTCCGGTCTGTCCGGTAGGTGGTTCCGGCGTGCACGGCACGTGGTTCTGGTACGTGTCAGAGGTGGTTGCGTATGCCCAACAGGTGATTCCGGACTGTCCGCCACGTGCTTCTGGCACGTCTGAGAGGTGGTTCCAACATGCCCGCAGGTCATTTCGGAGAGTCGTCCAAGTGGTTCTGGCGTAGCCCGCGGGTGATTTTGGCGTGTCCGGCAGGTGGTTCCGCCGTGCTCGGCAGGTGGTTGAGGCATGGCCGTCACGTGGTTCCAGTCTGTCCAGGACGTGTTTCCAGCTTCTCCGGCAGGTGGTTCTGGTACGTCTGAGAGGTGGTTCCGCCATGGCTGGCAGGTGATCCCGGAATGTCCCCCAGGTGGTTCTGGCATAGCCAGCAGTTGATATTGGCCTGTCCGGCAGGTGGTTCCAGCGAGTCGAACAGGTGGCTCCGGCGTTCTTGGCAGGTGGTTCCGGTCTGTCCGGTAGGTGTTTCCGGCGTGTCTGGCACGTGCTTCCGGCACATCTGAGAGGTGGTTCCGGCATGCGCGGCAGGTGATTCCGTAGTGTCCGCCAGGTGGTTCTGGCATACCCGGCAGGTGATTTTGGCGTGTCCGGCAGGTGTTTCTGGCGAGTCGAGCAGGTGGCTCCGGCATGCTCGGCAGGTGCTTCCGGCGTCTCCGGCACTTGGTTCTGGTGTGTCTGAGAGCTGGTTCCGGCATGTCCGGCAGATGATTCCGGAGTGTCCGCCAAGTGGTTCTGGCATACCCAGCAGGTGATTTTGGCGTGTCAGGGAGGTGGTACCGGTGAGTCGAGCAGGTGGTTCCGGCGTGCTCAGCAGGTGGTTCAGGCGGTTCTGGCAGGTGGTATCCGTCTGTTCGGGGTGTGGTTCCAGCATCTCATGAACACGTTTCTGGCACGTCTGAGATGTGGTTCCAGCCGGCCCGACAGGTGTTTCCGCAGTGTCCGCCAAGCGGTTCTGGCGTAGTTGGCAGGTGATTTTGGCATGACTGGCAGGTGGTTCCAGCAAGCCTGGCAGGTGATTGCAAAGTGTTCACCAACTGGTTGTGGCGTAGCCGGCAGGTGATTTTTGCGTGATCGGCAGGTGGTTCTGGCGAGTCGAGCAGGTGGTTCCGGCGTGCTCGGCTGGTGCTTCTGGGGTCATTGGCACGGGGTTCTGGCATGTCTGAGAGGTGGTTCCTGCATGCCCGGCAAGTGATTCCGGAGTGTTCGCCAAGTGGTTCTGGCATAGTCGGCAGGTGATTTTGGCATGTCCGGCAGGTGGTTCAGGCGAGTTGAGCAGGTGGTTCCAACGTGCTTGGCAGGTGCTTCCGGCGTCTCCGGCACGTGTTTCTGGCACATCTGACAGGTGGTTCCGGCATGCCCGAAAGGTGATTCCGGTCTGTCCGGTAGGTGGTTCCAGCCTGCACGGCATGTGGTTCTGGGACGTCTCAGAGGTGGTTGCGCATGCCCAACAGGTGATTCCGGACTGTCCGCCACATGGTTCTGGCACGTCTGAGAGGTGGTTCCGGCATGCCCGGCAGGTCATCCCAGAGAGTCCTCCAAGTGGTTCTGGCATAACACGCAGGTGATTTTGGCGTGTCTGGCAGGTTGTTCCGTTGTGCTTGGCAGGTGGTTCAGGCTTGGCCGGCAGGTGGTTCCAGACTGTCCAGGACGTGTTTCCAGCTTCTCCGGCAGGTGGTTCTGGTACGTCTGAGAGGTGGTTCCGCCATGGCTGGCAGGTGATTCCGGACCGTCCCCCAGGTGGTTCTGGCATAGCCAGCAGTTGATATTGGCCTGTCCGGCAGGTGGTTCCAGCGAGTCGAACAGGTGGCTCCGGCGTGCTCGGCAGGTGGTTCCGGTCTGTCCGGTAGGTGATTCCGGCGTGTCCGGCACGTGCTTCCGGCACGTCTGAGAGGTGGTTCCGGCATGCGCGACAGGTGGTTTCGGAGTGTCCGCCAGGTGGTTCTGGCGTACCCGGCAGGTGATTTTGGCGTGTCCGGCAGGTGTTTCTGGCGAGTCGAGCAGGTGGCTCCGGGGTGCTCGGCAGGTTGTTCACACGGGTCTGGCAGGTGTTTTCCGACTGTTCGGGGTGTGGTTCCAGCATCTCATGCACATGGTTCTGGCACGTCTGAGATGTGGTTCCGGCCGGCCCGACAGGAGTTTCCACAGTGTCCGCCAAGTGGTACTGGCGTAGTTGGCAGGTGATTTTGGCATGACCGGCAGGTGGTTCCAGCAAGCCCGGCAGGTGATTCCGAAGTGTTCCCCAACTGGTTGTGGCGTAGCCGGCAGGTGATTTTTGCGTGTCCGGCAGGTGGTTCTGGCGAGTCGAGCAGGTGGTTCAGGCGTGCTCGGCAGGTGCTTCCGGGGTCATTGGCACGTGGTTCTGGCGTATCTGAGAGGTGGTTCCGGCATGCCCGCAGGTGATTCCGGAGTGTTCGCCAAGTGTTTCCGGCGTAGCCGGCAGGTGATTTTGCATGTCCAGCGGTCGTTCCGGCGGGTCGAGCCGGTGGTTCCGGCGTGTCCGGCAGGTGGTTCCGGTCTGTCCGGCAGGTGGTTCTGTGGTGTCCGGCACGAGGTTCAGTCTGAGAGGCTGTGCCGGCATGCCCCTCACGTGATTCCGGCTTGTCCCCGAAGTGGTGCTGGTGTAGCGGGCAGGTGATTTTGGCGTGTCCGGCAGGTGGTTCAGGCGAGTTGAGCAGGTGGTTGCGACGTGCTCGGCAGGTGCTTCCGGCGTCTCCGGCACGTGTTTCTGGCACATCTGACTGGTGGTTCCGGCATGCCCAAAAGTTGATTCCGGTCTGTCCGGTAGGTGGTTCCGGCGTGCACGGCACGTGGTTCTGGTACGTCTCAGAGGTGGTTGCGTATGCCCAACAGGTGATTCCGGACTGTCCGCCATGTGCTTCTGGCACGTCTGAGAGGTGGTTCCAACATGCCCGGCAGGTCATTTCGGAGAGTCGTCCAAATGGTTCTGGCGTAGCCCGCAGGTGATTTTGGCGTGTCCGGCAGGTGGTTCCGCCGTGCTCGGCAGGTGGTTCAGGCATGGCCGTCACGTGGTTCCAGTCTGTCCAGGACGTGTTTCCAGCTTCTCCGGCAGGTGGTTCTACTACGTCTGAGAGGTGGTTCCGCCATGGCTGGCAGGTGATCCCGGACTGTCCCCCAGGTGGTTCTGGCATAGCCAGCAGTTGATATTGGCCTGTCCGGCAGGTGGTTCCATCGAGTCGAACAGGTGGCTCCGGCATGCTCGGCAGGTGCTTCCGGCGTCTCCGGCACTTGGTTCTGGTGTGTCTGAGAGCTGGTTCCGGCATGTCCGGCAGATGATTCCGGAGTGTCCGCCAAGTGGTTCTGGCATACCCAGCAGGTGATTTTGGCGTGTCAGGGAGGTGGTACCGGTGAGTCGAGCAGGTGGTTCCGGCGTGCTCAGCAGGTGGTTCAGGCGGTTCTGGCAGGTGGTATCCGTCTGTTCGGGGTGTGGTTCCAGCATCTCATGAACACGTTTCTGGCACGTCTGAGATGTGGTTCCAGCCGGCCCGACAGGTGTTTCCGCAGTGTCCGCCAAGCGGTTCTGGCGTAGTTGGCAGGTGATTTTGGCATGACTGGCAGGTGGTTCCAGCAAGCCTGGCAGGTGATTCCAAAGTGTTCACCAACTGGTTGTGGCGTAGCCGGCAGGTGATTTTTGCGTGATCGGCAGGTGGTTCTGGCGAGTCGAGCAGGTGGTTCCGGCGTGCTCGGCTGGTGCTTCCGGGGTCATTGGCACGGGGTTCTGGCATGTCTGAGAGGTGGTTCCTGCATGCCCGGCAAGTGATTCCGGAGTGTTCGCCAAGTGGTTCTGGCATAGTCGGCAGGTGATTTTGGCATGTCCGGCAGGTGGTTCAGGCGAGTTGAGCAGGTGGTTCCAACGTGCTTGGCAGGTGCTTCCGGCGTCTCCGGCACGTGTTTCTGGCACATCTGACTGGTGGTTCCGGCATGCCCGAAAGGTGATTCCGGTCTGTCCGGTAGGTGGTTCCGGCGTGCACGGCACGTGGTTCTGGTACGTCTCAGAGGTGGTTGCGTATGCCCAACAGGTGATTCCGGACTGTCCGCCATGTGCTTCTGGCACGTCTGAGAGGTGGTTCCAACATGCCCGGCAGGTCATTTCGGAGAGTCGTCCAAATGGTTCTGGCGTAGCCCGCAGGTGATTTTGGCGTGTCCGGCAGGTGGTTCCGCCGTGCTCGGCAGGTGGTTCAGGCATGGCCGTCACGTGGTTCCAGTCTGTCCAGGACGTGTTTCCAGCTTCTCCGGCAGGTGGTTCTACTACGTCTGAGAGGTGGTTCCGCCATGGCTGGCAGGTGATCCCGGACTGTCCCCCAGGTGGTTCTGGCATAGCCAGCAGTTGATATTGGCCTGTCCGGCAGGTGGTTCCATCGAGTCGAACAGGTGGCTCCGGCGTTCTTGGCAGGTGGTTCCGGTCTGTCCGGTAGGTGTTTCCGGCGTGTCCGGCACGTGCTTCCGGCACGTCTGAGAGGTGGTTCCGGAATGCGCGGCAGGTGATTCCGTAGTGTCCGCCAGGTGGTTCTGGCATACCCGGCAGGTGATTTTGGCGTGTCCGGCAGGTGTTTCTGGCGAGTCGAGCAGGTGGCTCCGGCATGCTCGGCAGGTGCTTCCGGCGTCTCCGGCACTTGGTTCTGGTGTGTCTGAGAGCTGGTTCCGGCATGTCCGGCAGATGATTCCGGAGTGTCCGCCAAGTGGTTCTGGCATACCCAGCAGGTGATTTTGGCGTGTCAGGGAGGTGGTACCGCTGAGTCGAGCAGGTGGTTCCGGCGTGCTCAGCAGGTGGTTCAGGCGGTTCTGGCAGGTGGTATCCGTCTGTTCGGGGTGTGGTTCCAGCATCTCATGAACACGTTTCTGGCACGTCTGAGATGTGGTTCCAGCCGGCCCGACAGGTGTTTCCGCAGTGTCCGCCAAGCGGTTCTGGCGTAGTTGGCAGGTGATTTTGGCATGACTGGCAGGTGGTTCCAGCAAGCCTGGCAGGTGATTCCAAAGTGTTCACCAACTGGTTGTGGCGTAGCCGGCCGGTGATTTTTGCATGATCGGCAGGTGGTTCTGGCGAGTCAAGCAGGTGGTTCCGGCGTGCTCGGCTGGTGGTTCCGGGGTCATTGGCACGGGGTTCTGGCATGTCTGAGAGGTGGTTCCTGCATGCCCGGCAAGCGATTCCGGAGTGTTCGCCAAGTGGTTCTGGCATAGTCGGCAGGTGATTTTGGCATGTCCGGCAGGTGGTTCAGGCGAGTTGAGCAGGTGGTTCCAACGTGCTTGGCAGGTGCTTCCGGCGTCTCCGGCACGTGTTTCTGGCACATCTGACAGGTGGTTCCGGCATGCCCGAAAGGTGATTCCGGTCTGTCCGGTAGGTGGTTCCAGCCTGCACGGCATGTGGTTCTGGGACGTCTCAGAGGTGGTTGCGCATGCCCAACAGGTGATTCCGGACTGTCCGCCACATGGTTCTGGCACGTCTGAGAGGTGGTTCCGGCATGCCCGGCAGGTCATCCCAGAGAGTCCTCCAAGTGGTTCTGGCATAACACGCAGGTGATTTTGGCGTGTCTGGCAGGTTGTTCCGTTGTGCTTGGCAGGTGGTTCAGGCTTGGCCGGCAGGTGGTTCCAGACTGTCCAGGACGTGTTTCCAGCTTCTCCGGCAGGTGGTTCTGGTACGTCTGAGAGGTGGTTCCGCCATGGCTGGCAGGTGATTCCGGACCGTCCCCCAGGTGGTTCTGGCATAGCCAGCAGTTGATATTGGCCTGTCCGGCAGGTGGTTCCAGCGAGTCGAACAGGTGGCTCCGGCGTGCTCGGCAGGTGGTTCCGGTCTGTCCGGTAGGTGATTCCGGCGTGTCCGGCACGTGCTTCCGGCACGTCTGAGAGGTGGTTCCGGCATGCGCGACAGGTGGTTTCGGAGTGTCCGCCAGGTGGTTCTGGCGTACCCGGCAGGTGATTTTGGCGTGTCCGGCAGGTGTTTCTGGCGAGTCGAGCAGGTGGCTCCGGCATGCTCGGCAGGTGCTTCCGGCGTCTCCGGCACGTGGTTCTGGTGTGTCTGAGAGCTGGTTCCAGCATGTCCGGCAGATGATTCCGGAGTGTCCGCCAAGTGGTTCTGGTATACCCGGCTGGTGATTTGGGCATGTCAGGTAGGTGGTTCCGGCGAGTCGAGCAGGTGGCTCCGGCGTGCTCGGCAGGTGCTTCCGGGGTCATTGGCACGTGGTTCTGGCATATCTGAGAGGTGGTTCCGGCATGCCCGGCAGGTGATTCCGGAGTGTTCGCCAAGTGTTTCCGGCGTAGCCGGCAGGTGATTTTGCATGTCCAGCGGTCGTTCCGGCGGGTCCAGCCGGTGGTTCCGGCGTGTCCGGCAGGTGGTTCCGGTCTGTCCGGCAGGTGGTTCTGTGGTGTCCGGCACGAGGTTCAGTCTCAGAGGCTGTGCCGGCATGCCCCTCACGTGATTCCGGCTTGTCCCCGAAGTGGTGCTGGTGTAGCGGGCAGGTGATTTTGGCGTGTCCGGCATGTGGTTCAGGCGAGTTGAGCAGGTGGTTGCGACGTGCTCGGCAGGTGCTTCCGGCGTCTCCGGCACGTGTTTCTGGCACATCTGACTGGTGGTTCCGGCATGCCCAATAGTTGATTCCGGTCTGTCCGGTAGGTGGTTCCGGCGTGCACGGCACGTGGTTCTGGTACGTCTCAGAGGTGGTTGCGTATGCCCAACAGGTGATTCCGGACTGTCCGCCACGTGCTTCTGGCACGTCTGAGAGGTGGTTCCAACATGCCCGGCAGGTCATTTCGGAGAGTCGTCCAAGTGGTTCTGGCGTAGCCCGCAGGTGATTTTGGCGTGTCCGGCAGGTGGTTCCGCCGTGCTCGGCAGGTGGTTCAGGCATGGCCGTCACGTGGTTCCAGTCTGTCCAGGACGTGTTTCCAGCTTCTCCGGCAGGTGGTTCTGGTACGTCTGAGAGGTGGTTCCGCCATGGCTGGCAGGTGATCCCGGACTGTCCCCCAGGTGGTTCTGGCATAGCCAGCAGTTGATATTGGCCTGTCCGGCAGGTGGTTCCAGCGAGTCGAACAGGTGGCTCCGGCGTGCTCGGCAGGTGGTTCCGGTCTGTCCGGTAGGTGTCTCCGGCGTGTCTGGCACGTGCTTCCGGCACGTCTGAGAGGTGGTTCTGGCATGCGCGGCAGGTGATTCCGTAGTGTCC
Source organism: Equus przewalskii (assembly GCF_037783145.1). Lineage (NCBI taxonomy): Eukaryota > Metazoa > Chordata > Mammalia > Perissodactyla > Equidae > Equus > Equus przewalskii. The sequence continues at coordinate 19,656 of NW_027226986.1, forward strand.
GCCAGGTGGTTCTGGCATACCCGGCAGGTGATTTTGGCGTGTCCGGCAGGTGTTTCTGGCGAGTCGAGCAGGTGGCTCCGGCATGCTCGGCAGGTGCTTCCGGCGTCTCCGGCACTTGGTTCTGGTGTGTCTGAGAGCTGGTTCCGGCATGTCCGGCAGATGATTCCGGAGTGTCCGCCAAGTGGTTCTGGCATACCCAGCAGGTGATTTTGGCGTGTCAGGGAGGTGGTACCGGTGAGTCGAGCAGGTGGTTCCGGCGTGCTCAGCAGCTGGTTCAGGCGGTTCTGGCAGGTGGTATCCGTCTGTTCGGGGTGTGGTTCCAGCATCTCATGAACACGTTTCTGGCACGTCTGAGATGTGGTTCCAGCCAGCCCGACAGGTGTTTCCGCAGTGTCCGCCAAGCGGTTCTGGCGTAGTTGGCAGGTGATTTTGGCATGACTGGCAGGTGGTTCCAGCAAGCCTGGCAGGTGATTCCAAAGTGTTCACCAACTGGTTGTGGCGTAGCCGGCAGGTGATTTTTGCGTGATCGGCAGGTGGTTCTGGCGAGTCGAGCAGGTGGTTCCGGCGTGCTCGGCTGGTGCTTCCGGGGTCATTGGCACGGGGTTCTGGCATGTCTGAGAGGTGGTTCCTGCATGCCCGGCAAGTGATTCCGGAGTGTTCACCAAGTGGTTCTGGCATAGTCGGCAGGTGATTTTGGCATGTCCGGCAGGTGGTTCAGGCGAGTTGAGCAGGTGGTTAAAACGTGCTTGGCAGGTGCTTCCGGCGTCTCCGGCACGTGTTTCTGGCACAACTGACAGGTGGTTCCGGCATGCCCGAAAGGTGATTCCGGTGTGTCCGGTAGGTGGTTCCAGCCTGCACGGCATGTGGTTCTGGTACGTCTCAGAGGTGGTTGCGCATGCCCAACAGGTGATTCCGGACTGTCCGCCACATGGTTCTGGCACGTCTGAGAGGTGGTTCCGGCATGCCCGGCAGGTCATCCCAGAGAGTCCTCCAAGTGGTTCTGGCATAACACGCAAGTGATTTTGGCGTGTCTGGCAGGTTGTTCCGTTGTGCTTGGCAGGTGGTTCAGGCTTGGCCGGCAGGTGGTTCCAGACTGTCCAGGACGTGTTTCCAGCTTCTCCGGCAGGTGGTTCTGGTACGTCTGAGAGGTGGTTCCGCCATGGCTGGCAGGTGATTCCGGACCGTCCCCCAGGTGGTTCTGGCATAGCCAGCAGTTGATATTGGCCTGTCCGGCAGGTGGTTCCAGCGAGTCGAACAGGTGGCTCCGGCGTGCTCGGCAGGTGGTTCCGGTCTGTCCGGTAGGTGATTCCGGCGTGTCCGGCACGTGCTTCCGGCACGTCTGAGAGGTGGTTCCGGCATGCGCGACAGGTGGTTTCGGAGTGTCCGCCAGGTGGTTCTGGCGTACCCGGCAGGTGATTTTGGCGTGTCCGGCAGGTGTTTCTGGCGAGTCGAGCAGGTGGCTCCGGCATGCTCGGCAGGTGCTTCCGGCGTCTCCGGCACTTGGTTCTGGTGTGTCTGAGAGCTGGTTCCGGCATGTCCGGCAGATGATTCCGGAGTGTCCGCCAAGTGGTTCTGGCATACCCGGCTGGTGATTTGGGCATGTCAGGTAGGTGGTTCCGGCGAGTCGAGCAGGTGGCTCCGGCGTGCTCGGCAGGTTGTTCAGATGGGTCTGGCAGGCGTTTTCCTTCTGTTCGGGGTGTGGTTCCAGCATCTCATGCACATGGTTCTGGCACGTCTGAGATGTGGTTCCGGCCGGCCCGACAGGTGTTTCCACAGTGTCCGCCAAGTGGTACTGGCGTAGTTGGCAGGTGATTTTGGCATGACCGGCAGGTGGTTCCAGCAAGCCCGGCAGGCGATTCCGAAGTGTTCCCCAACTGGTTGTGGCGTAGCTGGCAGGTGATTTTTGCGTGTCCGGCAGGTGGTTCTGGTGAGTCGAGCAGGTGGTTCCGGCGTGCTCGGCAGGTGCTTCCGGGGTCATTGGCACGTGGTTCTGGCATATCTGAGAGGTGGTTCCGGCATGCCCGGCAGGTGATTCCGGAGTGTTCGCCAAGTTTTTCCGTCGTAGCCGGCAGGTGATTTTGCATGTCCAGCGGTCGTTCCGGCGGGTCGAGCCGGTGGTTCTGGCGTGTCCGGCAGGTGGTTCCGGTCTGTCCGGCAGGTGGTTCTCTGGTGTCCTGCACGAGGTTCAGTCTGAGAGGCTGTGCCGGCATGCCCCTCACGTGATTCCGGCTTGTCCCCGAAGTGGTGCTGGTGTAGCGGGCAGGTGATTTTGGCGTGTCCGGCACGTGGTTCAGGCGAGTTGAGCAGGTGGTTGCGACGTGCTCGGCAGGTGCTTCCGGCGTCTCCGGCACGTGTTTCTGGCACATCTGACTGGTGGTTCCGGCATGCCCAAAAGTTGATTCCGGTCTGTCCGGTAGGTGGTTCCGGCGTGCACGGCACGTGGTTCTGGTACGTCTCAGAGGTGGTTGCGTATGCCCAACAGGTGATTCCGGACTGTCCGCCACGTGCTTCTGGCACGTCTGAGAGGTGGTTCCAACATGCCCGGCAGGTCATTTCGGAGAGTCGTCCAAGTGGTTCTGGCGTAGCCCGCAGGTGATTTTGGCGTGTCCGGCAGGTGGTTCCGCCGTGCTCGGCAGGTGGTTCAGGCATGGCCGTCACGTGGTTCCAGTCTGTCCAGGACGTGTTTCCAGCTTCTCCGGCAGGTGGTTCTGGTACATCTGAGAGGTGGTTCCGCCATGGCTGGCAGGTGATCCCGGACTGTCCCCCAGGTGGTTCTGGCATAGCCAGCAGTTGATATTGGCCTGTCCGGCAGGTGGTTCCAGCGAGTCGAACAGGTGGCTCCGCCGTTCTTGGCAGGTGGTTCCGGGCTGCCCGGTAGGTGTTTCCGGCGTGTCTGGCACGTGCTTCCGGCACGTCTGAGAGGTGGTTCCGTCATGCGCGGCAGGTGATTCCGTAGTGTCCGCCAGGTGGTTCTGGCATACCCGGCAGGTGATTTTGGCGTGTCCGGCAGGTGTTTCTGGCGAGTCGAGCAGGTGGCTCCAGCATGCTCGGCAGGTGCTTCCGGCGTCTCCGGCACTTGGTTCTGGTGTGTCTGAGAGCTGGTTCCGGCATGTCCGGCAGATGATTCCGGAGTGTCCGCCAAGTGGTTCTGGCATACCCAGCTGGTGATTTTGGCATGTCAGGTAGGTGGTTCCGGCGAGTCGAGGAGGTGGCTCCGGCGTGCTCGGCAGGTTGTTCAGACGGGTCTGGCAGGTGTTTTCCGTCTGTTCGGGGTGTGGTTCCAGCATCTCATGCACATGGTTCTGGCACGTCTGAGATGTGGTTCCGGCCGGCCCGACAGGTGTTTCCACAGTGTCCGCCAAGTGGTACTGGCGTAGTTGGCAGGTGATTTTGGCATGACCGGCAGGTGGTTCCAGCAAGCCCGGCAGGTGATTCCGAAGTGTTCCCCAACTGGTTGTGGCGTAGCCGGCAGGTGATTTTTGCGTGTCCGGCAGGTGGTTCTGGCGAGTCGAGCAGGTGGTTGCGACGTGCTCGGCAGGTGCTTCCGGCGTCTCCGGCAAGTGTTTCTGGCACATCTGACTGGTGGTTCCGGCATGCCCAAAAGTTGATTCCGGTCTGTCCGGTAGGTGGTTCCGGCGTGCACGGCACGTGGTTCTGGTACTTGTCAGAGGTGGTTGCGTATGCCCAACAGGTGAATCCGGACTGTCTGCCACGTGCTTCTGGCACGTCTGAGAGGTGGTTCCAACATGCAAGGCAGGTCATTTCGGAGAGTCGTCCAAGCGGTTCTGGCGTAGCCCGCGGGTGATTTTGGCGTGTCCGGCAGGTGGTTCCGCCGTGCTCGGCAGGTGGTTCAGGCATGGCCGTCATGTGGTTCCAGTCTGTCCAGGACGTGTTTCCAGCTTCTCCGGCAGGTGGTTCTGGTACGTCTGAGAGGTGGTTCCGCCATGGCTGGCAGGTGATCCCGGACTGTCCCCCAGGTGGTTCTGGCATAGCCAGCAGTTGATATTGGCCTGTCCGGCAGGTGGTTCCAGCGAGTCGAACAGGTGGCTCCGGCGTTCTTGGCAGGTGGTTCCGGTCTGTCCGGTAGGTGTTTCCGGCGTGCCTGACACGTGCTTCCGGCACGTCTGAGAGGTGGTTCCGGCATGCGCGGCAGGTGATTCCGTAGTGTCCGCCAGGTGGTTCTGGCATACCCGGCAGGTGATTTTGGCGTGTCCGGCAGGTGTTTCTGGCGAGTCGAGCAGGTGGCTCCGGCATGCTCGGCAGGTGCTTCCGGCGTCTCCGGCACTTGGTTCTGGTGTGTCTGAGAGCTGGTTCCGGCATGTCCGGCAGATGATTCCGGAGTGTCCGCCAAGTGGTTCTGGCATACCCAGCAGGTGATTTTGGTGTGTCAGGGAGGTGGTACCGGTGAGTCGAGCAGGTGGTTCCGGCGTGCTCAGCAGGTGGTTCAGGCGGTTCTGGCAGGTGGTATCCGTCTGTTCGGGGTGTGGTTCCAGCATCTCATGAACACGTTTCTGGCACGTCTGAGATGTGGTTCCAGCCGGCCCGACAGGTGTTTCCGCAGTGTCCGCCAAGCGGTTCTGGCGTAGTTGGCAGGTGATTTTGGCATGACTGGCAGGTGGTTCCAGCAAGCCTGGCAGGTGATTCCAAAGTGTTCACCAACTGGTTGTGGCGTAGCCGGCAGGTGATTTTTGCGTGTCCGGCAGGTGGTTCTGGCGAGTCGAGCAGGTGGTTCCGGCGTGCTCGGCTGGTGCTTCCGGGGTCATTGGCACGTGGTTCTGGCATATCTGAGAGGTGGTTCCGGCATGCCCGGCAGGTGATTCCGGAGTGTTCGCCAAGTTTTTCCGTCGTAGCCGGCAGGTGATTTTGCATGTCCAGCGGTCGTTCCGGCGGGTCGAGCCGGTGGTTCTGGCGTGTCCGGCAGGTGGTTCCGGTCTGACCGGCAGGTGGTTCTCTGGTGTCCTGCACGAGGTTCAGTCTGAGAGGCTGTGCCGGCATGCCCCTCACGTGATTCCGGCTTGTCCCCGAAGTGGTGCTGGTGTAGCGGGCAGGTGATTTTGGCGTGTCCGGCACGTGGTTCAGGCGAGTTGAGCAGGTGGTTGCGACGTGCTCGGCAGGTGCTTCCGGCGTCTCCGGCACGTGTTTCTGGCACATCTGACTGGTGGTTCCGGCATGCCCAAAAGTTGATTCCGGTCTGTCCGGTAGGTGGTTCCGGCGTGCACGGCACGTGGTTCTGGTACGTCTCAGAGGTGGTTGCGTATGCCCAACAGGTGATTCCGGACTGTCCGCCACGTGCTTCTGGCACGTCTGAGAGGTGGTTCCAACATGCCCGGCAGGTCATTTCGGAGAGTCGTCCAAGTGGTTCTGGCGTAGCCCGCAGGTGATTTTGGCGTGTCCGGCAGGTGGTTCCGCCGTGCTCGGCAGGTGGTTCAGGCATGGCCGTCACGTGGTTCCAGTCTGTCCAGGACGTGTTTCCAGCTTCTCCGGCAGGTGGTTCTGGTACATCTGAGAGGTGGTTCCGCCATGGCTGGCAGGTGATCCCGGACTGTCCCCCAGGTGGTTCTGGCATAGCCAGCAGTTGATATTGGCCTGTCCGGCAGGTGGTTCCAGCGAGTCGAACAGGTGGCTCCGCCGTTCTTGGCAGGTGGTTCCGGGCTGCCCGGTAGGTGTTTCCGGCGTGTCTGGCACGTGCTTCCGGCACGTCTGAGAGGTGGTTCCGTCATGCGCGGCAGGTGATTCCGTAGTGTCCGCCAGGTGGTTCTGGCATACCCGGCAGGTGATTTTGGCGTGTCCGGCAGGTGTTTCTGGCGAGTCGAGCAGGTGGCTCCAGCATGCTCGGCAGGTGCTTCCGGCGTCTCCGGCACTTGGTTCTGGTGTGTCTGAGAGCTGGTTCCGGCATGTCCGGCAGATGATTCCGGAGTGTCCGCCAAGTGGTTCTGGCATACCCAGCTGGTGATTTTGGCATGTCAGGTAGGTGGTTCCGGCGAGTCGAGGAGGTGGCTCCGGCGTGCTCGGCAGGTTGTTCAGACGGGTCTGGCAGGTGTTTTCCGTCTGTTCGGGGTGTGGTTCCAGCATCTCATGCACATGGTTCTGGCACGTCTGAGATGTGGTTCCGGCCGGCCCGACAGGTGTTTCCACAGTGTCCGCCAAGTGGTACTGGCGTAGTTGGCAGGTGATTTTGGCATGACCGGCAGGTGGTTCCAGCAAGCCCGGCAGGTGATTCCGAAGTGTTCCCCAACTGGTTGTGGCGTAGCCGGCAGGTGATTTTTGCGTGTCCGGCAGGTGGTTCTGGCGAGTCGAGCAGGTGGTTGCGACGTGCTCGGCAGGTGCTTCCGGCGTCTCCGGCAAGTGTTTCTGGCACATCTGACTGGTGGTTCCGGCATGCCCAAAAGTTGATTCCGGTCTGTCCGGTAGGTGGTTCCGGCGTGCACGGCACGTGGTTCTGGTACTTGTCAGAGGTGGTTGCGTATGCCCAACAGGTGAATCCGGACTGTCTGCCACGTGCTTCTGGCACGTCTGAGAGGTGGTTCCAACATGCAAGGCAGGTCATTTCGGAGAGTCGTCCAAGCGGTTCTGGCGTAGCCCGCGGGTGATTTTGGCGTGTCCGGCAGGTGGTTCCGCCGTGCTCGGCAGGTGGTTCAGGCATGGCCGTCATGTGGTTCCAGTCTGTCCAGGACGTGTTTCCAGCTTCTCCGGCAGGTGGTTCTGGTACGTCTGAGAGGTGGTTCCGCCATGGCTGGCAGGTGATCCCGGACTGTCCCCCAGGTGGTTCTGGCATAGCCAGCAGTTGATATTGGCCTGTCCGGCAGGTGGTTCCAGCGAGTCGAACAGGTGGCTCCGGCGTTCTTGGCAGGTGGTTCCGGTCTGTCCGGTAGGTGTTTCCGGCGTGCCTGACACGTGCTTCCGGCACGTCTGAGAGGTGGTTCCGGCATGCGCGGCAGGTGATTCCGTAGTGTCCGCCAGGTGGTTCTGGCATACCCGGCAGGTGATTTTGGCGTGTCCGGCAGGTGTTTCTGGCGAGTCGAGCAGGTGGCTCCGGCATGCTCGGCAGGTGCTTCCGGCGTCTCCGGCACTTGGTTCTGGTGTGTCTGAGAGCTGGTTCCGGCATGTCCGGCAGATGATTCCGGAGTGTCCGCCAAGTGGTTCTGGCATACCCAGCAGGTGATTTTGGTGTGTCAGGGAGGTGGTACCGGTGAGTCGAGCAGGTGGTTCCGGCGTGCTCAGCAGGTGGTTCAGGCGGTTCTGGCAGGTGGTATCCGTCTGTTCGGGGTGTGGTTCCAGCATCTCATGAACACGTTTCTGGCACGTCTGAGATGTGGTTCCAGCCGGCCCGACAGGTGTTTCCGCAGTGTCCGCCAAGCGGTTCTGGCGTAGTTGGCAGGTGATTTTGGCATGACTGGCAGGTGGTTCCAGCAAGCCTGGCAGGTGATTCCAAAGTGTTCACCAACTGGTTGTGGCGTAGCCGGCAGGTGATTTTTGCGTGTCCGGCAGGTGGTTCTGGCGAGTTGAGCAGGTGGTTCCGGCGTGCTCGGCTGGTGCTTCCGGGGTCATTGGCACGTGGTTCTGGCATATCTGAGAGGTGGTTCCGGCATGCCCGGCAGGTGATTCCGGAGTGTTCGCCAAGTTTTTCCGTCGTAGCCGGCAGGTGATTTTGCATGTCCAGCGGTCGTTCCGGCGGGTCGAGCCGGTGGTTCTGGCGTGTCCGGCAGGTGGTTCCGGTCTGACCGGCAGGTGGTTCTCTGGTGTCCTGCACGAGGTTCAGTCTGAGAGGCTGTGCCGGCATGCCCCTCACGTGATTCCGGCTTGTCCCCGAAGTGGTGCTGGTGTAGCGGGCAGGTGATTTTGGCGTGTCCGGCACGTGGTTCAGGCGAGTTGAGCAGGTGGTTGCGACGTGCTCGGCAGGTGCTTCCGGCGTCTCCGGCACGTGTTTCTGGCACATCTGACTGGTGGTTCCGGCATGCCCAAAAGTTGATTCCGGTCTGTCCGGTAGGTGGTTCCGGCGTGCACGGCACGTGGTTCTGGTACGTCTCAGAGGTCCTTGCGTATGCCCAACAGGTGATTCCGGACTGTCCGCCACGTGCTTCTGGCACGTCTGAGAGGTGGTTCCAACATGCCCGGCAGGTCATTTCGGAGAGTCGTCCAAGTGGTTCTGGCGTAGCCCGCAGGTGATTTTGGCGTGTCCGGCAGGTGGTTCCGCCGTGCTCGGCAGGTGGTTCAGGCATGGCCGTCACGTGGTTCCAGTCTGTCCAGGACGTGTTTCCAGCTTCTCCGGCAGGTGGTTCTGGTACATCTGAGAGGTGGTTCCGCCATGGCTGGCAGGTGATCCCGGACTGTCCCCCAGGTGGTTCTGGCATAGCCAGCAGTTGATATTGGCCTGTCCGGCAGGTGGTTCCAGCGAGTCGAACAGGTGGCTCCGCCGTTCTTGGCAGGTGGTTCCGGGCTGCCCGGTAGGTGTTTCCGGCGTGTCTGGCACGTGCTTCCGGCACGTCTGAGAGGTGGTTCCGTCATGCGCGGCAGGTGATTCCGTAGTGTCCGCCAGGTGGTTCTGGCATACCCGGCAGGTGATTTTGGCGTGTCCGGCAGGTGTTTCTGGCGAGTCGAGCAGGTGGCTCCGGCATGCTCGGCAGGTGCTTCCGGCGTCTCCGGCACTTGGTTCTGGTGTGTCTGAGAGCTGGTTCCGGCATGTCCGGCAGATGATTCCGGAGTGTCCGCCAAGTGGTTCTGGCATACCCAGCTGGTGATTTTGGCATGTCAGGTAGGTGGTTCCGGCGAGTCGAGGAGGTGGCTCCGGCGTGCTCGGCAGGTTGTTCAGACGGGTCTGGCAGGTGTTTTCCGTCTGTTCGGGGTGTGGTTCCAGCATCTCATGCACATGGTTCTGGCACGTCTGAGATGTGGTTCCGGCCGGCCCGACAGGTGTTTCCACAGTGTCCGCCAAGTGGTACTGGCGTAGTTGGCAGGTGATTTTGGCATGACCGGCAGGTGGTTCCAGCAAGCCCGGCAGGTGATTCCGAAGTGTTCCCCAACTGGTTGTGGCGTAGCCGGCAGGTGATTTTTGCGTGTCCGGCAGGTGGTTCTGGCGAGTCGAGCAGGTGGTTGCGACGTGCTCGGCAGGTGCTTCCGGCGTCTCCGGCAAGTGTTTCTGGCACATCTGACTGGTGGTTCCGGCATGCCCAAAAGTTGATTCCGGTCTGTCCGGTAGGTGGTTCCGGCGTGCACGGCACGTGGTTCTGGTACTTGTCAGAGGTGGTTGCGTATGCCCAACAGGTGAATCCGGACTGTCTGCCACGTGCTTCTGGCACGTCTGAGAGGTGGTTCCAACATGCAAGGCAGGTCATTTCGGAGAGTCGTCCAAGCGGTTCTGGCGTAGCCCGCGGGTGATTTTGGCGTGTCCGGCAGGTGGTTCCGCCGTGCTCGGCAGGTGGTTCAGGCATGGCCGTCATGTGGTTCCAGTCTGTCCAGGACGTGTTTCCAGCTTCTCCGGCAGGTGGTTCTGGTACGTCTGAGAGGTGGTTCCGCCATGGCTGGCAGGTGATCCCGGACTGTCCCCCAGGTGGTTCTGGCATAGCCAGCAGTTGATATTGGCCTGTCCGGCAGGTGGTTCCAGCGAGTCGAACAGGTGGCTCCGGCGTTCTTGGCAGGTGGTTCCGGTCTGTCCGGTAGGTGTTTCCGGCGTGTCCGGCACGTGCTTCCGGCACGTCTGAGAGGTGGTTCCGGCATGCGCGGCAGGTGATTCCGTAGTGTCCGCCAGGTGGTTCTGGCATACCCGGCAGGTGATTTTGGCGTGTCCGGCAGGTGTTTCTGGCGAGTCGAGCAGGTGGCTCCGGCATGCTCGGCAGGTGCTTCCGGCATCTCCGGCACTTGGTTCTGGTGTGTCTGAGAGCTGGTTCCGGCATGTCCGGCAGATGATTCCGGAGTGTCCGCCAAGTGGTTCTGGCATACCCAGCAGGTGATTTTGGTGTGTCAGGGAGGTGGTACCGGTGAGTCGAGCAGGTGGTTCCGGCGTGCTCAGCAGGTGGTTCAGGCGGTTCTGGCAGGTGGTATCCGTCTGTTCGGGGTGTGGTTCCAGCATCTCATGAACACGTTTCTGGCACGTCTGAGATGTGGTTCCAGCCGGCCCGACAGGTGTTTCCGCAGTGTCCGCCAAGCGGTTCTGGCGTAGTTGGCAGGTGATTTTGGCATGACTGGCAGGTGGTTCCAGCAAGCCTGGCAGGTGATTCCAAAGTGTTCACCAACTGGTTGTGGCGTAGCCGGCAGGTGATTTTTGCGTGTCCGGCAGGTGGTTCTGGCGAGTCGAGCAGGTGGTTCCGGCGTGCTCGGCTGGTGCTTCCGGGGTCATTGGCACGTGGTTCTGGCATATCTGAGAGGTGGTTCCGGCATGCCCGGCAGGTGATTCCGGAGTGTTCGCCAAGTGTCTCCGGCGTAGCCGGCAGGTGATTTTGCATGTCCAGCGGTCGTTCCGGCGGGTCGAGCCGGTGGTTCCGGCGTGTCCGGCAGGTGGTCCCGGTCTGTCCGGCAGGTGGTTCTGTGGTGTCCGGAACGAGGTATACTCTGAGAGGCTATGCCGGCATGCCCCTCACGTGATTCAGGCTTGTCCCCAAGTGGTGCTGGTGTAGCGGGCAGGTGATTTTGGCGTGTCCGGCAGGTGGTTCAGGCGAGTTGAGCAGGTGGTTGCGACGTGCTCGGCAGGTGCTTCCGGCGTCTCCGGCACGTGTTTCTGGCACATCTGACAGGTGTTTCCGGCATGCCCAAAGTTGATTCCGGTCTGTCTGGTAGGTGGTTCCGCCGTGCTGGGCAGGTGGTTCAGGCATGGCCGTCACGTGGTTTCAATCTTTCCAGAACGTGTTTCCAGCTTCTCCGGCAGGTGGTTCTGGTACGTCTGAGAGGTGGTTCCGCCATGGCTGGCAGGTGATCCCGGACTGTCCCCCAGGTGGTTCTGGCATAGCCAGCAGTTGATATTGGCCTGTCCGGCAGGTGGTTCCAGCGAGTCGAACAGGTGGCTCCGGCGTTCTTGGCAGGTGGTTCCGGTCTGTCCGGTAGGTGTTTCCGGCGTGCCTGACACGTGCTTCCGGCACGTCTGAGAGGTGGTTCCGGCATGCGCGGCAGGTGATTCCGTAGTGTCCGCCAGGTGGTTCTGGCATACCCGGCAGGTGATTTTGGCGTGTCCGGCAGGTGTTTCTGGCGAGTCGAGCAGGTGGCTCCGGCATGCTCGGCAGGTGCTTCCGGCGTCTCCGGCACTTGGTTCTGGTGTGTCTGAGAGCTGGTTCCGGCATGTCCGGCAGATGATTCCGGAGTGTCCGCCAAGTGGTTCTGGCATACCCAGCAGGTGATTTTGGTGTGTCAGGGAGGTGGTACCGGTGAGTCGAGCAGGTGGTTCCGGCGTGCTCAGCAGGTGGTTCAGGCGGTTCTGGCAGGTGGTATCCGTCTGTTCGGGGTGTGGTTCCAGCATCTCATGAACACGTTTCTGGCACGTCTGAGATGTGGTTCCAGCCGGCCCGACAGGTGTTTCCGCAGTGTCCGCCAAGCGGTTCTGGCGTAGTTGGCAGGTGATTTTGGCATGACTGGCAGGTGGTTCCAGCAAGCCTGGCAGGTGATTCCAAAGTGTTCACCAACTGGTTGTGGCGTAGCCGGCAGTTGATTTTTGCGTGATCGGCAGGTGGTTCTGGCGAGTCGAGCAGGTGGTTCCGGCGTGCTCGGCTGGTGCTTCCGGGGTCATTGGCACGGGGTTCTGGCATGTCTGAGAGGTGGTTCCTGCATGCCCGGCAAGTGATTCCGGAGTGTTCGCCAAGTGGTTCTGGCATAGTCGGCAGGTGATTTTGGCATGTCCGGCAGGTGGTTCAGGCGAGTTGAGCAGGTGGTTCCAACGTGCTTGGCAGGTGCTTCCGGCGTCTCCGGCACGTGTTTCTGGCACATCTGACAGGTGGTTCCGGCATGCCCGAAAGGTGATTCCGGTGTGTCCGGTAGGTGGTTCCAGCCTGCACGGCATGTGGTTCTGGTACGTCTCAGAGGTGGTTGCGCATGCCCAACAGGTGATTCCGGACTGTCCGCCACATGGTTCTGGCACGTCTGAGAGGTGGTTCCGGCATGCCCGGCAGGTCATCCCAGAGAGTCCTCCAAGTGGTTCTGGCATAACACGCAGGTGATTTTGGCGTGTCTGGCAGGTTGTTCCGTTGTGCTTGGCAGTTGGTTCAGGCTTGGCCGGCAGGTGGTTATAGACTGTCCAGGACGTGTTTCCAGCTTCTCCGGTAGGTGGTTCTGGTAAGTCTGAGAGGGGGTTCCGCCATGGCTGGCAGGTGATTCCGGACCGTCCCCCAGGTGGTTCTGGCATAGCCAGCATTTGATATGGGCCTGTCCGGCAGGTGGTTCCAGCGAGTCGAACAGGTGGCTCCGGCGTGCTCGGCAGGTGGTTCCGGCATGCCCGGCAGGTGATTCCGGAGTGTTCGCCAAGTGGTTCCGGCGTAGCCGGCAGGTGATTTTGCATGTCCAGCGGTCGTTCCGGCGAGTCGAGCCGGTGGTTCCGGCGTGTCCGGCAGGTGGTTCTGTGGTGTCCGGCACGAGGTTCAGTCTGAGAGGCTGTGCCGGCATGTCCCTCACGTGATTCCGGCTTGTCCCCGAAGTGGTGCTGGCGTAGCGGGCAGGTGATTTTGGCGTGTCCGGCAGGTGGTTCAGGCGAGTTGAGCAGGTGGTTGCGACGTGCTCGGCAGGTGCTTCCGGCGTCTCCGGCACGTGTTTCTGGCACATCTGACTGGTGGTTCCGGCATGCCCAAAAGTTGATTCCGGTCTGTCCGGTAGGTGGTTCCGGCGTGCACGGCACGTGGTTCTGGTACGTGTCAGAGGTGGTTGCGTATGCCCAACAGGTGATTCCGGACTGTCCGCCACGTGCTTCTGGCACGTCTGAGAGGTGGTTCCAACATGCCCGGCAGGTCATTTCGGAGAGTCGTCCAAGTGGTTCTGGCGTAGCCCGCAGGTGATTTTGGCGTGTCCGGCAGGTGGTTCCGCCGTGCTCGGCAGGTGGTTCAGGCATGGCCGTCACGTGGTTCCAGTCTGTCCAGGACGTGTTTCCAGCTTCTCCGGCAGGTGGTTCTGGTACATCTGAGAGGTGGTTCCGCCATGGCTGGCAGGTGATCCCGGACTGTCCCCCAGGTGGTTCTGGCATAGCCAGCAGTTGATATTGGCCTGTCCGGCAGGTGGTTCCAGCGAGTCGAACAGGTGGCTCCGCCGTTCTTGGCAGGTGGTTCCGGGCTGCCCGGTAGGTGTTTCCGGCGTGTCTGGCACGTGCTTCCGGCACGTCTGAGAGGTGGTTCCGTCATGCGCGGCAGGTGATTCCGTAGTGTCCGCCAGGTGGTTCTGGCATACGCGGCAGGTGATTTTGGCGTGTCCGGCAGGTGTTTCTGGCGAGTCGAGCAGGTGGCTCCGGCATGCTCGGCAGGTGCTTCCGGCGTCTCCGGCACTTGGTTCTGGTGTGTCTGAGAGCTGGTTCCGGCATGTCCGGCAGATGATTCCGGAGTGTCCGCCAAGTGGTTCTGGCATACCCAGCTGGTGATTTTGGCATGTCAGGTAGGTGGTTCCGGCGAGTCGAGGAGGTGGCTCCGGCGTGCTCGGCAGGTTGTTCAGACGGGTCTGGCAGGTGTTTTCCGTCTGTTCGGGGTGTGGTTCCAGCATCTCATGCACATGGTTCTGGCACGTCTGAGATGTGGTTCCGGCCGGCCCGACAGGTGTTTCCACAGTGTCCGCCAAGTGGTACTGGCGTAGTTGGCAGGTGATTTTGGCATGACCGGCAGGTGGTTCCAGCAAGCCCGGCAGGTGATTCCGAAGTGTTCCCCAACTGGTTGTGGCGTAGCCGGCAGGTGATTTTTGCGTGTCCGGCAGGTGGTTCTGGCGAGTCGAGCAGGTGGTTGCGACGTGCTCGGCAGGTGCTTCCGGCGTCTCCGGCAAGTGTTTCTGGCACATCTGACTGGTGGTTCCGGCATGCCCAAAAGTTGATTCCGGTCTGTCCGGTAGGTGGTTCCGGCGTGCACGGCACGTGGTTCTGGTACGTGTCAGAGGTGGTTGCGTATGCCCAACAGGTGATTCCGGACTGTCCGCCACGTGCTTCTGGCACGTCTGAGAGGTGGTTCCAACATGCAAGGCAGGTCATTTCGGAGAGTCGTCCAAGCGGTTCTGGCGTAGCCCGCGGGTGATTTTGGCGTGTCCGGCAGGTGGTTCCGCCGTGCTCGGCAGGTGGTTCAGGCATGGCCGTCATGTGGTTCCAGTCTGTCCAGGACGTGTTTCCAGCTTCTCCGGCAGGTGGTTCTGGTACGTCTGAGAGGTGGTTCCGCCATGGCTGGCAGGTGATCCCGGACTGTCCCCCAGGTGGTTCTGGCATAGCCAGCAGTTGATATTGGCCTGTCCGGCAGGTGGTTCCAGCGAGTCGAACAGGTGGCTCCGGCGTTCTTGGCAGGTGGTTCCGGTCTGTCCGGTAGGTGTTTCCGGCGTGCCTGACACGTGCTTCCGGCACGTCTGAGAGGTGGTTCCGGCATGCGCGGCAGGTGATTCCGTAGTGTCCGCCAGGTGGTTCTGGCATACCCGGCAGGTGATTTTGGCGTGTCCGGCAGGTGTTTCTGGCGAGTCGAGCAGGTGGCTCCGGCATGCTCGGCAGGTGCTTCCGGCGTCTCCGGCACTTGGTTCTGGTGTGTCTGAGAGCTGGTTCCGGCATGTCCGGCAGATGATTCCGGAGTGTCCGCCAAGTGGTTCTGGCATACCCAGCAGGTGATTTTGGTGTGTCAGGGAGGTGGTACCGGTGAGTCGAGCAGGTGGTTCCGGCGTGCTCAGCAGGTGGTTCAGGCGGTTCTGGCAGGTGGTATCCGTCTGTTCGGGGTGTGGTTCCAGCATCTCATGAACACGTTTCTGGCACGTCTGAGATGTGGTTCCAGCCGGCCCGACAGGTGTTTCCGCAGTGTCCGCCAAGCGGTTCTGGCGTAGTTGGCAGGTGATTTTGGCATGACTGGCAGGTGGTTCCAGCAAGCCTGGCAGGTGATTCCAAAGTGTTCACCAACTGGTTGTGGCGTAGCCGGCAGGTGATTTTTGCGTGTCCGGCAGGTGGTTCTGGCGAGTCGAGCAGGTGGTTCCGGCGTGCTCGGCAGGTGCTTCCGGGGTCATTGGCACGTGGTTCTGGCATATCTGAGAGGTGGTTCCGGCATGCCCGGCAGGTGATTCCGGAGTGTTCGCCAAGTGTCTCCGGCGTAGCCGGCAGGTGATTTTGCATGTCCAGCGGTCGTTCCGGCGGGTCGAGCCGGTGGTTCCGGCGTGTCCGGCAGGTGGTCCCGGTCTGTCCGGCAGGTGGTTCTGTGGTGTCCGGAACGAGGTATACTCTGAGAGGCTATGCCGGCATGCCCCTCACGTGATTCAGGCTTGTCCCCAAGTGGTGCTGGTGTAGCGGGCAGGTGATTTTGGCGTGTCCGGCAGGTGGTTCAGGCGAGTTGAGCAGGTGGTTGCGACGTGCTCGGCAGGTGCTTCCGGCGTCTCCGGCACGTGTTTCTGGCACATCTGACTGGTGGTTCCGGCATGCCCAAGAGTTGATTCCGGTCTGTCCGGTAGGTGGTTCCGGCGTGCACGGCACGTGGTTCTGGTACGTCTCAGAGGTGGTTGCGTATGCCCAACAGGTGATTCCGGACTGTCCGCCACGTGCTTCTGGCACGTCTGAGAGGTGTTTCCAACATGCCCGGCAGGTCATTTCGGAGAGTCGTCCAAGAGGTTCTGGCGTAGCCCGCAGGTGATTTTGGCGTGTCCGGCAGGTGGTTCAGGCGAGTTGAGCAGGTGGTTGCGACGTGCTCGGCAGGTGCTTCCGGCGTCTCCGGCACGTGTTTCTGGCACATCTGACAGGTGTTTCCGGCATGCCCAAAGTTGATTCCGGTCTGTCTGGTAGGTGGTTCCGCCGTGCTGGGCAGGTGGTTCAGGCATGGCCGTCACGTGGTTCCAATCTGTCCAGAACGTGTTTCCAGCTTCTCCGGCAGGTGGTTCTGGTACGTCTGAGAGGTGGTTCCGCCATGGCTGGCAGGTGATCCCGGACTGTCCCCCAGGTGGTTCTGGCATAGCCAGCAGTTGATATTGGCCTGTCCGGCAGGTGGTTCCAGCGAGTCGAACAGGTGGCTCCGGCGTTCTTGGCAGGTGGTTCCGGTCTGTCCGGTAGGTGTTTCCGGCGTGTCTGACACGTGCTTCCGGCACGTCTGAGAGGTGGTTCCGGCATGCGCGGCAGGTGATTCCGTAGTGTCCGCCAGGTGGTTCTGGCATACCCGGCAGGTGATTTTGGCGTGTCCGGCAGGTGTTTCTGGCGAGTCGAGCAGGTGGCTCCGGCATGCTCGGCAGGTGCTTCCGGCGTCTCCGGCACTTGGTTCTGGTGTGTCTGAGAGCTGGTTCCGGCATGTCCGGCAGATGATTCCGGAGTGTCCGCCAAGTGGTTCTGGCATACCCAGCAGGTGATTTTGGCGTGTCAGGGAGGTGGTACCGGTGAGTCGAGCAGGTGGTTCCGGCGTGCTCAGCAGGTGGTTCAGGCGGTTCTGGCAGGTGGTATCCGTCTGTTCGGGGTGTGGTTCCAGCATCTCATGAACACGTTTCTGGCACGTCTGAGATGTGGTTCCAGCCGGCCCGACAGGTGTTTCCGCAGTGTCCGCCAAGCGGTTCTGGCGTAGTTGGCAGGTGATTTTGGCATGACTGGCAGGTGGTTCCAGCAAGCCTGGCAGGTGATTCCAAAGTGTTCACCAACTGGTTGTGGCGTAGCCGGCAGGTGATTTTTGCGTGATCGGCAGGTGGTTCTGGCGAGTCGAGCAGGTGGTTCCGGCGTGCTCGGCTGGTGCTTCCGGGGTCATTGGCACGGGGTTCTGGCATGTCTGAGAGGTGGTTCCTGCATGCCCGGCAAGTGATTCCGGAGTGTTCGCCAAGTGGTTCTGGCATAGTCGGCAGGTGATTTTGGCATGTCCGGCAGGTGGTTCAGGCGAGTTGAGCAGGTGGTTCCAACGTGCTTGGCAGGTGCTTCCGGCGTCTCCGGCACGTGTTTCTGGCACATCTGACAGGTGGTTCCGGCATGCCCGAAAGGTGATTCCGGTCAGTCCGGTAGGTGGTTCCAGCCTGCACGGCATGTGGTTCTGGTACGTCTCAGAGGTGGTTGCGCATGCCCAACAGGTGATTCCGGACTGTCCGCCACATGGTTCTGGCACGTCTGAGAGGTGGTTCCGGCATGCCCGGCAGGTCATCCCAGAGAGTCCTCCAAGTGGTTCTGGCATAACACGCAGGTGATTTTGGCGTGTCTGGCAGGTTGTTCCGTTGTGCTTGGCAGTTGGTTCAGGCTTGGCCGGCAGGTGGTTCCAGACTGTCCAGGACGTGTTTCCAGCTTCTCCGGCAGGTGGTTCTGGTACGTCTGAGAGGTGGTTCCGCCATGGCTGGCAGGTGATTCCGGACCGTCCCCCAGGTGGTTCTGGCATAGCCAGCAGTTGATATTGGCCTGTCCGGCAGGTGGTTCCAGCGAGT
Source organism: Equus przewalskii (assembly GCF_037783145.1). Taxonomy (NCBI): domain Eukaryota; kingdom Metazoa; phylum Chordata; class Mammalia; order Perissodactyla; family Equidae; genus Equus; species Equus przewalskii. The sequence continues at coordinate 37,152 of NW_027226986.1, forward strand.
CGAACAGGTGGCTCCGGCGTGCTCGGCAGGTGGTTCCGGCATGCCCGGCAGGTGATTCCGGAGTGTTCGCCAAGTGTTTCCGGCGTAGCCGGCAGGTGATTTTGCATGTCCAGCGGTCGTTCCGGCGGGTCGAGCCGGTGGTTCCGGCGTGTCCGGCAGGTGGTTCCGGTCTGTCCGGCAGGTGGTTCTGTGGTGTCCGGCACGAGGTTCAGTCTGAGAGGCTGTGCCGGCATGCCCCTCACGTGATTCCGGCTTGTCCCCGAAGTGGTGCTGGTGTAGCGGGCAGGTGATTTTGGCGTGTCCGGCAGCTGGTTCAGGCGAGTTGAGCAGGTGGTTGCGACGTGCTCGGCAGGTGCTTCCGGCGTCTCCGGAACGTGTTTCTGGCACATCTGACTGGTGGTTCCGGCATGCCCAAAAGTTGATTCCGGTCTGTCCTGTAGGTGGTTCCGTCGTGCACGGCACGTGGTTCTGGTACGTGTCAGAGGTGGTTGCGTATGCCCAACAGGTGATTCCGGACAGTCCGCCACGTGCTTCTGGCACGTCTGAGAGGTGGTTCCAACATGCCCGGCAGGTCATTTCGGAGAGTCGCCCAAGTGGTTCTGGCGTAGCCCGCAGGAGATTTTGGCGTGTCCGGCAGGTGGTTCCGCCGTGCTCGGCAGGTGGTTCAGGCATGGCCGTCACGTGGTTCCAGTCTGTCCAGGACGTGTTTCCAGCTTCTCCGGCAGGTGGTTCTGGTACGTCTGAGAGGTGGTTCCGCCATGGCTGGCAGGTGATTCCGGACCGTCCCCCAGGTGGTTCTGGCATAGCCAGCAGTTGATATTGGCCTGTCCGGCAGGTGGTTCCAGCGAGTCGAACAGGTGGCTCCGGTGTTCTTGGCAGGTGGTTCCGGTCTGCCCGGTAGGTGTTTCCGGCGTGTCCGGCACTTGCTTCCGGCACGTCTGAGAGGTGGTTCCGGCATGCGCGGCAGGTGATTCCGTAGTGTCCGCCAGGTGGTTCTGGCATACCCGGCAGGTGATTTTGGCGTGTCCGGCAGGTGTTTCTGGCGAGTCGAGCAGGTGGCTCCGGCATGCTCGGCAGGTGCTTCCGGCGTCTCCGGCACTTGGTTCTGGTGTGTCTGAGAGCTGGTTCCGGCATGTCCGGCAGATGATTCCGGAGTGTCCGCCAAGTGGTTCTGGCATACCCAGCAGGTGATTTTGGCGTGTCAGGGAGGTGGTACCGGTGAGTCGAGCAGGTGGTTCCGGCGTGCTCAGCAGGTGGTTCAGGCGGTTCTGGCAGGTGGTATCCGTCTGTTCGGGGTGTGGTTCCAGCATCTCATGAACACGTTTCTGGCACGTCTGAGATGTGGTTCCAGCCGGCCCGACAGGTGTTTCCGCAGTGTCCGCCAAGCGGTTCTGGCGTAGTTGGCAGGTGATTTTGGCATGACTGGCAGGTGGTTCCAGCAAGCCTGGCAGGTGATTCCAAAGTGTTCACCAACTGGTTGTGGCGTAGCCGGCAGGTGATTTTTGCGTGATCGGCAGGTGGTTCTGGCGAGTCGAGCAGGTGGTTCCGGCGTGCTCGGCTGGTGCTTCCGGGGTCATTGGCACGGGGTTCTGGCATGTCTGAGAGGTGGTTCCTGCATGCCCGGCAAGTGATTCCGGAGTGTTCGCCAAGTGGTTCTGGCATAGTGGGCAGGTGATTTTGGCATGTCCGGCAGGTGGTTCAGGCGAGTTGAGCAGGTGGTTCCAACGTGCTTGGCAGGTGCTTCCGGCGTCTCCGGCACGTGTTTCTGGCACATCTGACAGGTGGTTCCGGCATGCCCGAAAGGTGATTCCGGTCTGTCCGGTAGGTGGTTCCAGCCTGCACGGCATGTGGTTCTGGTACGTCTCAGAGGTGGTTGCGCATGCCCAACAGGTGATTCCGGACTGTCCGCCACGTGCTTCTGGCACGTCTGAGAGGTGGTTCCGGCATGCCCGGCAGGTCATCCCAGAGAGTCCTCCAAGTGGTTCTGGCATAACACGCAGGTGATTTTGGCGTGTCTGGCAGGTTGTTCCGTTGTGCTTGGCAGGTGGTTCAGGCTTGGCCGGCAGGTGGTTCCAGACTGTCCAGGACGTGTTTCCAGCTTCTCCGGCAGGTGGTTCTGGTACGTCTGAGAGGTGGTTCCGCCATGGCTGGCAGGTGATTCCGGACCGTCCCCCAGGTGGTTCTGGCATAGCCAGCAGTTGATATTGGCCTGTCCGGCAGGTGGTTCCAGCGAGTCGAACAGGTGGCTCCGGCGTGCTCGGCAGGTGGTTCCGGTCTGTCCGGTAGGTGATTCCGGCGTGTCCGGCACGTGCTTCCGGCACGTCTGAGAGGTGGTTCCGGCATGCGCGACAGGTGGTTTCGGAGTGTCCGCCAGGTGGTTCTGGCGTACCCGGCAGGTGATTTTGGCGTGTCCGGCAGGTGTTTCTGGCGAGTCGAGCAGGTGGCTCCGGCATGCTCGGCAGGTGCTTCCGGCGTCTCCGGCACGTGGTTCTGGTGTGTCTGAGAGCTGGTTCCGGCATGTCCGGCAGATGATTCCGGAGTGTCCGCCAAGTGGTTCTGGCATACCCGGCTGGTGATTTGGGCATGTCAGGTAGGTGGTTCCGGCGAGTCGAGCAGGTGGCTCCGGCGTGCTCGGCAGGTTGTTCAGACGGGTCTGGCAGGTGTTTTCCGTCTGTTCGGGGTGTGGTTCCAGCATCTCATGCACATGGTTCTGGCACGTCTGAGATGTGGTTCCGGCCGGCCCGACAGGTGTTTCCACAGTGTCCGCCAAGTGGTACTGGCGTAGTTGGCAGGTGATTTTGGCATGACCGGCAGGTGGTTCCAGCAAGCCCGGCAGGTGATTCCGAAGTGTTCCCCAACTGGTTGTGGCGTAGCCGGCAGGTGATTTTTGCGTGTCCGGCAGGTGGTTCTGGCGAGTCGAGCAGGTGGTTCTGGCGTGCTCGGCAGGTGCTTCCGGGGTCATTGGCACGTGGTTCTGGCATATCTGAGAGGTGGTTCCGGCATGCCCGGCAGGTGATTCCGGAGTGTTCGCCAAGTGTTTCCGGCGTAGCCGGCAGGTGATTTTGCATGTCCAGCGGTCGTTCCGGCGGGTCGAGCCGGTGGTTCCGGCGTGTCCGACAGGTGGTTCCGGTCTGTCCGGCAGGTGGTTCTGTGGTGTCCGGCACGAGGTTCAGTCTGAGAGGCTGTGCCGGCATGCCCCTCACGTGATTCCGGCTTGTCCCCGAAGTGGTGCTGGTGTAGCGGGCAGGTGATTTTGGCGTGTCCAGCAGGTGGTTCAGGCGAGTTGAGCAGGTGGTTGCGACGTGCTCGGCAGGTGCTTCCGGCGTCTCCGGCACGTGTTTCTGGCACATCTGACTGGTGGTTCCGGCATGCCCAAAAGTTGATTCCGGTCTGTCCGGTAGGTGGTTCCGGCGTGCACGGCACGTGGTTCTGGTACGTGTCAGAGGTGGTTGCGTATGCCCAACAGGTGATTCCGGACTGTCCGCCACGTGCTTCTGGCACGTCTGAGAGGTGGTTCCAACATGCACGGCAGGTCATTTCAGAGAGTCGTCCAAGTGGTTCTGGCGTAGCCCGCGGGTGATTTTGGCGTGTCCGGCAGGTGGTTCCGCCATGCTCGGCAGGTGGTTCAGGCATGGCCGTCACGTGGTTCCAGTCTGTCCAGGACGTGTTTCCAGCTTCTCCGGCAGGTGGTTCTGGTACGTCTGACAGGTGGTTCCGCCATGGCTGGCAGGTGATCCCGGACTGTTCCCCAGGTGGTTCTGGCATAGCCAGCAGTTGATATTGGCCTGTCCGGCAGGTGGTTCCAGCGAGTCGAACAGGTGGCTCCGGCGTTCTTGGCAGGTGGTTCCGGTCTGTCCGGTAGGTGTTTCCGGCGTGTCCGGCACGTGCTTCCGGCACGTCTGAGAGGTGGTTCCGGCATGCGCGGCAGGTGATTCCGTAGTGTCCGCCAGGTGGTTCTGGCATACCCGGCAGGTGATTTTGGCGTGTCCGGCAGGTGTTTCTGGCGAGTCGAGCAGGTGGCTCCGGCATGCTCGGCAGGTGCTTCCGGCGTCTCCGGCACTTGGTTCTGGTGTGTCTGAGAGCTGGTACCGGCATGTCCGGCAGATGATTCCGGAGTGTCCGCCAAGTGGTTCTGGCATACCCAGCAGGTGATTTTGGCGTGTCAGGGTGGTGGTACCGGTGAGTCGAGCAGGTGGTTCCGGTGTGCTCAGCAGGTGGTTCAGGAGGTTCTGGCAGGTGGTATCCGTCTGTTCGGGGTGTGGTTCCAGCATCTCATGAACACGTTTCTGGCACGTCTGAGATGTGGTTCCAGCCGGCCCGACAGGTGTTTCCGCAGTGTCCGCCAAGCGGTTCTGGCGTAGTTGGCAGGTGATTTTGGCATGACTGGCAGGTGGTTCCAGCAAGCCTGGCAGGTGATTCCAAAGTGTTCACCAACTGGTTGTGGCGTAGCCGGCAGGTGATTTTTGCGTGATCGGCAGGTGGTTCTGGCGAGTCGAGCAGGTGGTTCCGGCGTGCTCGGCTGGTGGTTCCGGGGTCATTGGCACGGGGTTCTGGCATGTCTGAGAGGTGGTTCCTGCATGCCCGGCAAGTGATTCCGGAGTGTTCGCCAAGTGGTTCTGGCATAGTCGGCAGGTGATTTTGGCATGTCCGGCAGGTGGTTCAGGCGAGTTGAGCAGGTGGTTCCAACGTGCTTGGCAGGTGCTTCCGGCGTCTCCGGCACGTGTTTCTGGCACATCTGACAGGTGGTTCCGGCATGCCCGAAAGGTGATTCCGGTGTGTCCGGTAGGTGGTTCCAGCCTGCACGGCATGTGGTTCTGGTACGTCTCAGAGGTGGTTGCGCATGCCCAACAGGTGATTCCGGACTGTCCGCCACATGGTTCTGGCACGTCTGAGAGGTGGTTCCGGCATGCCCGGCAGGTCATCCCAGAGAGTCCTCCAAGTGGTTCTGGCATAACACGCAGGTGATTTTGGCGTGTCTGGCAGGTTGTTCCGTTGTGCTTGGCAGGTGGTTCAGGCTTGGCCGGCAGGTGGTTCCAGACTGTCCAGGACGTGTTTCCAGCTTCTCCGGCAGGTGGTTCTGGTACGTCTGAGAGGTGGTTCCCCCATGGCTGGCAGGTGATTCCGGACCGTCCCCCAGGTGGTTCTGGCATAGCCAGCAGTTGATATTGGCCTGTCCGGCAGGTGGTTCCAGCGAGTCGAACAGGTGGCTCCGGCGTGCTCGGCAGGTGGTTCCGGTCTGTCCGGTAGGTGATTCCGGCGTGTCCGGCACGTGCTTCCGGCACGTCTGAGAGGTGGTTCCGGCATGCGCGACAGGTGGTTTCGGAGTGTCCGCCAGGTGGTTCTGGCGTACCCGGCAGGTGATTTTGGCGTGTCCGGCAGGTGTTTCTGGCGAGTCGAGCAGGTGGCTCCGGCATGCTCGGCAGGTGCTTCCGGCGTCTCCGGCACGTGGTTCTGGTGTGTCTGAGAGCTGGTTCCGGCATGTCCGGCAGATGATTCCGGAGTGTCCGCCAAGTGGTTCTGGCATACCCGGCTGGTGATTTGGGCATGTCAGGTAGGTGGTTCCGGCGAGTCGAGCAGGTGGCTCCGGCGTGCTCGGCAGGTTGTTCAGACGGGTCTGGCAGGTGTTTTCCGTCTGTTCGGGGTGTGGTTCCAGCATCTCATGCACATGGTTCTGGCACGTCTGAGATGTGGTTCCGGCCGGCCCGACAGGTGTTTCCACAGTGTCCGCCAAGTGGTACTGGCATAGTTGGCAGGTGATTTTGGCATGACCGGCAGGTGGTTCCAGCAAGCCCGGCAGGTGATTCCGAAGTGTTCCCCAACTGGTTGTGGCGTAGCCGGCAGGTGATTTTTGCGTGTCCGGCAGGTGGTTCTGGCGAGTCGAGCAGGTGGTTCCGGCGTGCTCGGCAGGTGCTTCCGGGGTCATTGGCACGTGGTTCTGGCATATCTGAGAGGTGGTTCCGGCATGCCCGGCAGGTGATTCCGGAGTGTTCGCCAAGTGTTTCCGGCGTAGCCGGCAGGTGATTTTGCATGTCCAGCGGTCGTTCCGGCGGGTCGAGCCGGTGGTTCCGGCGTGTCCGGCAGGTGGTTCCGGTCTGTCCGGCAGGTGGTTCTGTGGTGTCCGGCACGAGGTTCAGTCTGAGAGGCTGTGCCGGCATGCCCCTCACGTGATTCCGGCTTGTCCCCGAAGTGGTGCTGGTGTAGCGGGCAGGTGATTTTGGCGTGTCCGGCAGGTGGTTCAGGCGAGTTGAGCAGGTGGTTGCGACGTGCTCGGCAGGTGCTTCCGGCGTCTCCGGCACGTGTTTCTGGCACATCTGACTGGTGGTTCCGGCATGCCCAAAAGTTGATTCCGGTCTGTCCGGTAGGTGGTTCCGGCGTGCACGGCACGTGGTTCTGGTACGTGTCAGAGGTGGTTGCGTATGCCCAACAGGTGATTCCGGACTGTCCGCCTCGTGCTTCTGGCACGTCTGAGAGGTGGTTCCAACATGCCCGGCAGGTCATTTCGGAGAGTCGTCCAAGTGGTTCTGGCGTAGCCCGCAGGTGATTTTGGCGTGTCCGGCAGGTGGTTCCGCCGTGCTCGGCAGGTGGCTCAGGCATGGCCGTCACGTGGTTCCAGTCTGTCCAGGACGTGTTTCCAGCTTCTCCGGCAGGTGGTTCTGGTACGTCTGAGAGGTGGTTCCGCCATGGCTGGCAGGTGATCCCGGACTGTACCCCAGGTGGTTCTGGCATAGCCAGCAGTTGATATTGGCCTGTCCGGCAGGTGGTTCCAGCGAGTCGAACAGGTGGCTCCGGCGTTCTTGGCAGGTGGTTCCGGTCTGTCCGGTAGGTGTTTCCGGCGTGTCTGGCACGTGCTTCCGGCACGTCTGAGAGGTGGTTCCGGCATGCGCGGCAGGTGATTCCGTAGTGTCCGCCAGGTGGTTCTGGCATACCCGGCAGGTAATTTTGGCGTGTCCGGCAGGTGTTTCTGGCGAGTCGAGCAGGTGGCTCCGGCATGCTCGGCAGGTGCTTCCGGCGTCTCCGGCACTTGGTTCTGGTGTGTCTGAGAGCTGGTTCCGGCATGTCCGGCAGATGATTCCGGAGTGTCCGCCAAGTGGTTCTGGCATACCCAGCAGGTGATTTTGGCATGTCAGGGAGGTGGTACCGGTGAGTCGAGCAGGTGGTTCCGGCGTGCTCAGCAGGTGGTTCCGGCGGTTCTGGCAGGTGGTATCCGTCTTTTCGGGGTGTGGTTCCAGCATCTCATGAACACGTTTCTGGCACGTCTGAGATGTGGTTCCAGCCGGCCCGACAGGTGTTTCCGCAGTGTCCGCCAAGCGGTTCTGGCGTAGTTGGCAGGTGATTTTGGCATGACTGGCAGGTGGTTCCAGCAAGCCTGGCAGGTGATTCCAAAGTGTTCACCAACTGGTTGTGGCGTAGCCGGCAGGTGATTTTTGCGTGATCGGCAGGTGGTTCTGGCGAGTCGAGCAGGTGGTTCCGGCGTGCTCGGCTGGTGCTTCCGGGGTCATTGGCACGGGGTTCTGGCATGTCTGAGAGGTGGTTCCTGCATGCCCGGCAAGTGATTCCGGAGTGTTCGCCAAGTGGTTCTGGCATAGTCGGCAGGTGATTTTGGCATGTCCGGCAGGTGGTTCAGGCGAGTTGAGCAGGTGGTTCCAACGTGCTTGGCAGGTGCTTCCGGCGTCTCCGGCACGTGTTTCTGGCACATCTGACAGGTGGTTCCGGCATGCCCGAAAGGTGATTCCGGTGTGTCCGGTAGGTGGTTCCAGCCTGCACGGCATGTGGTTCTGGTACGTCTCAGAGGTGGTTGCGCATGCCCAACAGGTGATTCCGGACTGTCCGCCACATGGTTCTGGCACGTCTGAGAGGTGGTTCCGGCATGCCCGGCAGGTCATCCCAGAGAGTCCTCCAAGTGGTTCTGGCATAACACGCAGGTGATTTTGGCGTGTCTGGCAGGTTGTTCCGTTGTGCTTGGCAGGTGGTTCAGGCTTGGCCGGCAGGTGGTTCCAGACTGTCCAGGACGTGTTTCCAGCTTCTCCGGCAGGTGGTTCTGGTACGTCTGAGAGGTGGTTCCGCCATGGCTGGCAGGTGATTCCGGACCGTCCCCCAGGTGGTTCTGGCATAGCCAGCAGTTGATATTGGCCTGTCCGGCAGGTGGTTCCAGCGAGTCGAACAGGTGGCTCCGGCGTGCTCGGCAGGTGGTTCCGGTCTGTCCGGTAGGTGATTCCGGCGTGTCCGGCACGTGCTTCCGGCACGTCTGAGAGGTGGTTCCGGCATGCGCGACAGGTGGTTTCGGAGTGTCCGCCAGGTGGTT